>NW_025547345.1:0-72500 GCF_905237065.1 Salmo salar
AGTGAATACACTTTGAGCTAGGACTGACCTAGTGAATACACTGAGGCTAGGACTGAAGACACTGACCTAGTGAATGCACACTTTGAACATAGGACTGAACCTAGTGAATGCACTGAGCTAGACTGACCTGAGTAAATACACTGAGCTAGGACTGACCTGGTGAATGCACTAAACTAGGACTACCTAGTGAATACACTGAGCTAGGACCGACCTAGTGAATACACTGACTAGACTGGCCTGGTGAATACACTGAACTAGGACTGAATACCACTGAGCTAGGACTGACCTGGTGAATACCACTCGAACTAGGACTGATTACGTGAGCTAGGACTGAATACACTGAGCTAGGACTGACCTAGTGAATACACTGAGCTAGGACTGACCTAAGTGAATACACTAAACTAGGACTGACCTGAGTGAATACACTGAGCTAGGACTGACCTGGTGGATACTCACTGAGCTAGGACTGAGTATACACATGAGCTAGGACTGGCCTAGCTTGAATACACTGAGCTCGGGCTGACCCAGTGAATACGCTGAACTAGGACTGGCCTAGTGAATACACTGAGCTAGGACTGACCTGGTGAATACACTGAACTAGGACTGACCTAGTGAATACACTAAACTAGGAGTGACTGAATACACAAAGCTAGGACTGAATACACTTGGACTGAATACACGACTAGGCACTGACCTAGTGAATACACTGAACTAGGACTGACTAGTGAATACACTGAGCTAGGACTGACCTAGTGAATACACTGAACTAGGACTGACCTAGTGAATACACTGAAGCTAGGACTGAGTACACTGAGCTAGGAGCTGACCTGGTGAATACACTGAACTCGGGCTGACCTAGTGAATACACTGAGCTAGGACTGAATACGCTGAGCTAGGACTGATGGTAATACACTGAAACTAGGACTGACTGGATGAGTTCTAGGACTGACCTAGTGAATACACTGAGCTAGGACTGAATACACTGAGCTAGGACTGACCTAGTGAATACACTGAGCTAGGATGACCTAGTGAATACACTGAGCTAGGACTGGCCTGGTGAATACATGAACTAGGACTGACCTAGTGAATACACTGAACTAGGACTGACGTGAATACACTGAGCTGGGACTGATACACTGAGCTGGACTGACGGTGAATAGCTGGCAGGACTCCTAGTGAATTACACTGAACTAGGACTGACCTAGTGAATACACTGAGCTAGGACTGAATACACTGAGCTAGGACTGAATACACTGAGCTAGGACTGACCGGGACAATACATGAGCTAGGACTGACCTGAGTGAATACACTGAACTGGACTGGCCTAGTGAATACACTGAGTAGGACGAATACACTGAGCTAGGACTGAATACACTGAGCTAGGACGACCTAGTGAATACACTGAATAACTAACACTGAGCTAGGTGAATACACTGAGCTAGGAGGGTGATACACTGAGCTAGGACTGACCTAGTGAATACACTGAGCTAGGACTGACCTGGTGAATACACTGAACTAGGACTGACCTAGTGAATACACTGAGCTAGGACTGACCTAGTGAATACACTGAGGTAGGACTGAATACACTGAGCTAGGACTGACCTAAGTGAATACACTGAGCTAGGACCTGAATACACTGAGCTAGGACTGACCTAGTGAATACACTGAGCTAGGACTGACCTAGTGAATACACTGAGCTAGGACTGAATACACTGAGCTAGGACTGACCTAGTGAATACACTGAGCTAGGACTGACCAAGTGAATACACTGAGCTAGGACTGAATACACTGACCTAGTGAATACACTGAACTAGGACTGACCTAGTGAATACACTGAGCTAGGACTGACCTAGTGAATACACTGAACTAGGACTGAATACACTGAGCTAGGACTGAATACACTGAGCTAGGACTGACCTAGTGAATACACTGAGCTAGGACTGACCTAGTGAATACACTGAGCAAGGACTGACCTAGTGAATACACTGAACTAGGACTGACCTAGTGAATACACTGAGCTAGGACTGACCTAGTGAATACACTGAGCTAGGACTGAGTACACTGAGCTGGGACTGACCTAGTGAATACACTGAGCTAGGACTGAGTACACTGAGCTAGGACTGACCTAGTGAATACACTGAGCTAGGACTGACCTAGTGAATACACTGAACTAGGACTGACCTAGTGAATACACTGAGCTAGGACTGACCCTAGTGAATACACTGAGCTAGGACTGACCAAGTGAATACACTGAGCTAGGACTGAATACACTGACCTAGTGAATACACTGAACTAGGACTGACCTAGTGAATACACTGAGCTAGGACTGACCTAGTGAATACACTGAGCTAGGACTGACCTAGTGAATACACTGAACTAGGACTGACCTAGTGAATACACTGAGCTAGGACTGACCTAGTGAATACACTGAACTAGGACTGACCTAGTGAATACACTGAACTAGGACTGAATACACTGAGCTAGGACTGACCTAGTGAATACACTGAACTAGGACTGAATACACTGAGCTAGGACTGAATACACTGAACTAGGACTGACCTAGTGAATACACTGAGCTAGGACTGACCTAGTGAATATACTGAGCTAGGACTGACCTGAGTGAATACACTGAGCTAGGACTGACCTAAGTGAATACACTGAGCTAGGACTGAATACACTGAGCTAGGACTGACCTTGTGAATACACTGAGCTAGGACTGACCAGTGAATACACTGAATAGGACTGACCTAGTGAATACACTGAACTAGGACTGACCTAGTGAATACACTGAGCTAGGACTGACCTAGTGAATACACTGAATAGGACTGAATACACTGAGCTAGACAATACACTGAGCTGGACTGAATACACTGAACTAGGACTGACCTGTGAATACCCTGAGCTAGGACTGACCTGGTGGATACACTGAGCTAGACGCCTAGTGAATCGCTGAGCTAGGACTACCGATGAGTACACTGGGAGTACACTGAGCTGGGTGACCTGGTGAATACACTGAGCTCGGACTGACCTGGTGGATACACTGAGCTGGCATACACGAGCTAGGACTGACCTAGTGAATACACTGAGCTAGGACTGACCTAGTGAATACACTGAGAAGGACTGACCTAGTGAATACACTGAACTAGGACTGACCTAGTGAATACACTGAGCTAGGACTGACCCTAGTGAATACACTGAGCTAGGACTGAGTACACTGAGCTGGGACTGACCTAGTGAATACACTGAGCTAGGACTGAGTACACTGAGCTAGGACTGACCTAGTGAATACACTGAGCTAGGACTGACCTAGTGAATACACTGAACTAGGACTGACCTAGTGAATACACTGAGCTAGGACTGACCTAGTGAATACACTGAGCTAGGACTGACCAAAGTGAATACACTGAGCTAGGACTGAATACACTGACCTAGTGAATACACTTAACTAGGACTGACCTAGTGAATACACTGAGCTAGGACTGACCTAGTGAATACACTGAGCTAGGACTGACCTGGTGAATACACTGAACTAGGACTGACCTAGTGAATACACTGAGCTAGGACTGACCTAGTGAATACACTGAACTAGGACTGACCTAGTGAATACACTGAACTAGGACTGAATACACTGAGCTAGGACTGACCTAGTGAATACACTGAACTAGGACTGAATACACTGAGCTAGGACTGAATACACTGAACTAGGACTGACCTGAGTGAATACACTGAGCTAGGACTGACCTAGTGAATATACTGAGCTAGGACTGACCTAGTGAATACACTGAGCTAGGACTGACCTAGTGAATACACTGAGCTAGGACTGAATACACTGAGCTAGGACTGACCTTGTGAATACACTGAGCTAGGACTGACCTAGTGAATACACTGAACTAGGACTGACCTAGTGAATACACCGAACTAGGACTGACCTAGTGAATACACTGAACTAGGACTGACCTAGTGAATACACTGAACTAGGATTGAATACACTGAGCTAGGACTGAATACACTGAGCTAGGACTGAATACACTGAACTAGGACTGACCTAGTGAATACACTGAGCTAGGACTGACCTAGTGAATACACTGAGCTAGGACTGACCTAGTGAATACACTGAACTAGGACTGACCTAGTGAATACACTGAGCTAGGACTGAGTACACTGAGCTAGGAGTGACCTGGTGAATACACTGAACTCGGACTGACCTAGTGAATACACTGAGCTAGGACTGAATACACTGAGCTAGGACTGACCTAGTGAATACACTGAACTAGGACTGACCTAGTGAATACACTGAGCTAGGACTGACCTAGTGAATACACTGAGCTAGGACTGAATACACTGAGCTAGGACTGACCTAGTGAATACACTGAGCTAGGACTGACCTAGTGAATACACTGAGCTAGGACTGACCTAGTGAATACACTGAACTAGGACTGACCTAGTGAATACACTGAACTAGGACTGACCTAGTGAATACACTGAGCTAGGACTGAATACACTGAGCTAGGACTGACCTAGTGAATACACTGAGCTAGGACTGACCTAGTGAATACACTGAACTAGGACTGACCTAGTGAATACACTGAGCTAGGACTGAATACACTGAGCTAGGACTGAATACACTGAGCTAGGACTGACCTAGTGAATACACTGAGCTAGGACTGACCTAGTGAATACACTGAGCTAGGACTGAATACACTGAGCTAGGACTGCTAGTGAATACACTGAACTAGGACTGACCTAGTGAATACACTGAGCTAGGACTGAATACACTGAGCTAGGACTGAATACACTGAGCTAGGACTGACCAGTGAATACACTGAGCTAGGACTGACCTAGTGAATACACTGAACTAGGACTGACCTAGTGAATACACTGAACTAGGACTGACCTAGTGAATACACTGAGGTAGGACTGAATACACTGAGCTAGGACTGAATACACTGAGCTAGGACTGACCTAGTGAATACACTGAGCTAGGACTGACGGTACACTGAGCTAGGACTGACCTAGTGAATACACTGAGCTAGGACTGACCTAGTGAATACACTGAGCTAGGACTGACCTAGTGAATACACTGAGCTAGGACTGACCTAGTGAATACACTGAGCTAGGACTGACCTAGTGAATACACTGAGCTAGGACTGAATACACTGACAGTGAATACACTGAGCTAGGACTGAATACACTGAGCTAGGACTGACCTAGTGAATACACTGAACTAGGACTGAATACACTGAGCTAGGACTGAATACACTGAGCTAGGACTGACCTAGTGAATACACTGAGCTAGGACTGACCTAGTGAATACACTGAGCAAGGACTGACCTAGTGAATACACTGAACTAGGACTGACCTAGTGAATACACTGAGCTAGGACTGACCTAGTGAATACACTGAGCTAGGACTGAGTACACTGAGCTGGGACTGACCTAGTGAATACACTGAGCTAGGACTGAGTACACTGAGCTAGGACTGACCTAAGTGAATACACTGAGCTAGGACTGACCTAGTGAATACACTGAACTAGGACTGACCTAGTGAATACACTGAGCTAGGACTGACCTAGTGAATACACTGAGCTAGGACTGACCAAGTGAATACACTGAGCTAGGACTGAATACACTGACCTAGTGAATACACTGAACTAGGACTGACCTAGTGAATACACTGAGCTAGGTCTGACCTAGTGAATACACTGAGCTAGGACTGACCTAGTGAATACACTGAACTAGGACTGACCTAGTGAATACACTGAGCTAGGACTGACCTAGTGAATACACTGAACTAGGACTGACCTAGTGAATACACTGAACTAGGACTGAATACACTGAGCTAGGACTGACCTAGTGAATACACTGAACTAGGACTGAATACACTGAGCTAGGACTGAATACACTGAACTAGGACTGACCTAGTGAATACACTGAGCTAGGACTGACCTAGTGAATATACTGAGCTAGGACTGACCTAGTGAATACACTGAGCTAGGACTGACCTAGTGAATACACTGAGCTAGGACTGAATACACTGAGCTAGGACTGACCTTGTGAATACACTGAGCTAGGACTGACCTAGTGAATACACTGAACTAGGACTGACCTAGTGAATACACTGAACTAGGACTGACCTAGTGAATACACTGACCTAGGACTGACCTAGTGAATACACTGAACTAGGATTGAATACACTGAGCTAGGACTGAATACACTGAGCTAGGACTGAATACACTGAACTAGGACTGACCTAGTGAATACACTGAGCTAGGACTGACCTAGTGAATACACTGAGCTAGGACTGACCTAGTGAATACACTGAACTAGGACTGACCTAGTGAATACACTGAGCTAGGACTGAGTACACTGAGCTAGGAGTGACCTGGTGAATACACTGAACTCGGACTGACCTAGTGAATACACTGAGCTAGGACTGAATACACTGAGCTAGGACTGACCTAGTGAATACACTGAACTAGGACTGACCTAGTGAATACACTGAGCTAGGACTGACCTAGTGAATACACTGAGCTAGGACTGAATACACTGAGCTAGGACTGACCTAGTGAATACACTGAGCTAGGACTGACCTAGTGAATACACTGAGCTAGGACTGACCTAGTGAATACACTGAACTAGGACTGACCCTAGTGAATACACTGAACTAGGACTGACCTAGTGAATACACTGAGCTAGGACTGAATACACTGAGCTAGGACTGACCTAGTGAATACACTGAGCTAGGACTGACCTAGTGAATACACTGAACTAGGACTGACCTAGTGAATACACTGAGCTAGGACAATACACTGAGCTAGGACCCTGAATACACTGAGCTAGGACTGACCTAGTGAATACACTGAGCTAGGACTGATACACTGAGCTAGGACTGACCTAGTGAATACACTGAGCTAGGACTGACCTAGTGAATACACTGAGCTAGGACTGAATACACTGAGCTAGGACTGAATACACTGAGCTAGGACTGACCTAGTGAATACACTGAGCTAGGACTGACCTAGTGAATACACTGAACTAGGACTGACCTAGTGAATACACTGAGCTAGGACTGAATACACTGAGCTAGGCTGACCGGTGAATACACTGAGCTAGGACTGACCTAGTGAATACACTGAGCTAGGACTGACCTAGTGAATACACTGAACTAGGACTGACCTAGTGAATACACTGAACTAGGACTGACCTAGTGAATACACTGAGGTAGGACTGAATACACTGAGCTAGGACTGACCTAGTGAATACACTGAGCTAGGACTGACCTAGTGAATACACTGAGCTAGGACTGACCTAGTGAATACACTGAACTAGGACTGACCTAGTGAATACACTGAGCTAGGACTGAATACACTGAGCTAGGACTGAATACACTGAGCTAGGACTGACCTAGTAAATACACTGAGCTAGGACTGACCTAGTGAATACACTGAACTAGGACTGACCTAGTGAATACACTGAACTAGGACTGACCTAGTGAATACACTGAACTAGGACTGAATACACTGAGCTAGGACTGAATACACTGAGCTAGGACTGACCTAGTGAATACACTGAGCAAGGACTGACCTAGTGAATACACTGAGCTAGGACTGACCTAGTGAATACACTGAGCAAGGACTGACCTAGTGAATACACTGAGCTAGGACTGACCGGAGTGAATACACTGAGCTAGGACTGACCGAGTGAATACACTGAGCTAGGACTGACCTAGTGAATACACTGAGCAAGGACTGACCTAGTGAATACACTGAACTAGGACTGACCTAGTGAATACACTGAACTAGGACTGAATACACTGAACTAGGACTGAATACACTGAACTAGGGACTGACCTAGTGAATACACTGAGCTAGGACTGACCTAGTGAATACACTGAGGTAGGACCGACCTAGTGAATACACTGAGCTAGGACTGACCTAGTGAATACACTGAACTAGGACTGACCTAGTGAATACACTGAGCTAGGACTGACCTAGTGAATACACTGAGCTAGGACTGACCTAGTGAATACACTGAGCTAGGACTGACCAAGTGAATACACTGAGCTAGGACTGACCTAGTGAATACACTGAGCTAGGACTGAATACACTGAACTAGGACTGACCTAGTGAATACACTGAGCTAGGACTGACCTAGTGAATACACTGAGCTAGGACTGACCTAGTGAATACACTGAGCTAGGACTGACCAAGTGAATACACTGAACTAGGACTGACCTAGTGAATACACTGAGCTGAGCAGGACTGACCTAGTGAATACACTGAGCTAGGACTGACCTAGTGAATACACTGAGCTAGGACTGACCTAGTGAATACACTGAGCTAGGACTGACCTAGTGAATACACTGAGCTAGGACTGACCTAGTGAATACACTGAGCTAGGACTGACCCAGTGAATACACTGAGCTAAGACTGACCTAGTGAATACACTGAGCTAGGACTGACCTAGTGAATACACTGAGCTAGGACTGACCTAGTGAATACACTGAGCTAGGACTGACCAAGTGAATACACTGAGCTAGGACTGACCTAGTGAATACACTGAGCTAGGACTGAATACACTGAACTAGGACTGACCTAGTGAATACACTGAGCTAGGACTGACCTAGTGAATACACTGAGCTAGGACTGACCTAGTGAATACACTGAGCTAGGACTGACCAAGTGAATACACTGAACTAGGACTGACCTAGTGAATACACTGAGCTAGGACTGACCTCAGTGAATACACTGAGCTAGGACTGACCTAGTGAATACACTGAGCTAGGACTGACCTAGTGAATACACTGAGCTAGGACTGACCAAGTGAATACACTGAACTAGGACTGACCTAGTGAATACACTGAGCTAGGACTGACCTAGTGAATACACTGAGCTAGGACTGACCTAGTGAATACACTGAGCTAGGACTGACCTAGTGAATACACTGAGCTAGGACTGACCTAGTGAATACACTGAGCTAGGACTGACCTAGTGAATACACTGAGCTAGGACTGACCTAGTGAATACACTGAGCTAAGACTGACCTAGTGAATACACTGAGCTAGGACTGACCTAGTGAATACACTGAGCTAGGACTGACCTAGTGAATACAACAAATTCTGGTGACAACGAATGTTTTTTGACTGGTTCTCCTCCCGGACCAACGACTATACAACACAGGACTATACATCCTACACAACAACACAGGACTATACATCCTATACAACAACACAGGACTATACATCCTATACAACAACACAGGACTATACATCCTATACAACAACACAGGACTATACATCCTATACAACAACACAGGGCTATACATCCTATACAACAACACAGGACTAAACAACACAGGACTATACATCCTATACAACAACACAGGAAGGACTATACATCCTATACAACAACACAGGGACTATACATCCTATACAACAACACAGGACTATACATCCTATACAACAACACAGGACTATACATCCTATACAACAACACAGGGCTATACATCCTATACAACAACACAGGGCTATACATCCTATACAACAACACAGGGCTATACATCCTAACAACAACACAGGGCTACATCCTATACAACAACACAGGACTAGGAACTATACATCCTATACAACAACACAGGACTATACATCCTGTACAACAACACAGGACTATACATCCTATACAACAACACAGGACTAGAACTATACATCCTATACAACAACACAGGTCTATACATCCTATACAACAACACAGACTAGGACTATACATCCTATACAACAACACAGGACTATACATCCTATACAACAACACCAGGACTATACATCCTATACAACAACACAGACTAGGACTATACATCCTATACAACAACACAGGACTAGGACTATACATCCTATACAACAACACAGGACTATACATCCTATACAACAACACAGGACTATACATCCTATACAACAACACAGGTCTATACATCCTATACAACAACACAGGGCTATACATCCTATACAACAACACAGGACTATACATCCTATACAACAACACAGGGCTATACATCCTATACAACAACACAGGACACTATACATCCTATACAACAACACAGGACTATACATCCTATACAACAACACAGGACTATACATCCTATACAACAACACAGGACTATACATCCTATACAACAACACAGGTCTATACATCCTATACAACAACACAGGACTATACATCCTATACAACAACACAGGACTATACATCCTATACAACAACACAGGACTATACATCCTATACAACAACACAGGACTATACATCCTATACAACAACACAGGACTATACATCCTATACATCAACACACGACTATACATCCTATACAACAACACAGGTCTATACATCCTATACAACAACACAGGACTATACATCCTATACAACAACACAGGACTAGGACTATACATCCTATACAACAACACAGGACTATACATCCTATACAACAACACAGGTCTCCTATCCTGGTACCCTAGTGTTCAGCTGTGTAGGAGATCCTCACTGGTACCCTAGTGTACAGCTGTAGGAGATCCTCACTGGTACCCTAGTGTACAGCTGTAGGAGATCCTCACTGGTACCCTAGTGTTCAGCTGTAGGAGATCCTCACTGGTACCCTAGTGTACAGCTGTAGGAGATCCTCACTGGTACCCTAGTGTACAGCTGTAGGAGATCCTCACTGGTACCCTAGTGTTCAGCTGTAGGAGATCCTCACTGGTACCCCTAGTGTTCAGCTGTAGGAGATCCTCACTGGTACCCTAGTGTACAGCTGTAGGAGATCCTCACTGGTACCCTAGTGTACAGCTGTAGGAGATCCTCACTGGTACCCTAGTGTTCAGCTGTAGGAGATCCTCACTGGTACCCTAGTGTTCAGCTGTAGGAGATCTCACTGGTACCCTAGTGTACAGCTGTAGTAGATCCTCACTGGTACCCTAGTGTACAGCTGTAGGAGATCCTCACTGGTACCCTAGTGTTCAGCTGTAGGAGATCCTCACTGGTACCCTAGTGTTCAGCTGTAGGAGATCCTCACTGGTACCCTAGTGTTCAGCTGTAGGAGATCCTCACTGGTACCCTAGTGTACAGCTGTAGGAGATCCTCACTGGTATCCTAGTGTACAGCTGTAGGAGATCCTCACTGGTACCCTAGTGTTCAGCTGTAGGAGATCCTCACTGGTACCCTAGTGTACAGCTGTAGGAGATCCTCACTGGTACCCTAGTGTACAGCTGTAGGAGATCCTCACTGGTACCCTAGTGTACAGCTGTAGTAGGAGATCCTCACTGGTACCCTAGTGTTCAGCTGTAGTAGATCCTCACTGGTACCCTAGTGTACAGCTGTAGGAGATCCTCACTGGTAC
This sequence comes from Salmo salar, assembly GCF_905237065.1. Classification (NCBI taxonomy): domain Eukaryota; kingdom Metazoa; phylum Chordata; class Actinopteri; order Salmoniformes; family Salmonidae; genus Salmo; species Salmo salar. The sequence goes on from NW_025547345.1 coordinate 11,373, forward strand.
CCTAGTGTACAGCTGTAGTAGTACATCCTCACTGGTACCCTAGTGTTCATCTGTAGGAGATCCTCACTGGTACCCTAGTGTACAGCTGTAGGAGATCCTCACTGGTACCCTAGTGTACAGCTGTAGGAGATCCTCACTGGTACCCTAGTGTACAGCTGTAGGAGATCCTCACTGGTACCCTAGTGTTCAGCTGTAGGAGATCCTCACTGGTACCCTAGTGTACAGCTGTAGTAGGAGATCCTCACTGGTACAATAGTGTTCAGCTGTAGTAGATCCTCACTGGTACCCTAGTGTACAGCTGTAGGAGATCCTCACTGGTACCCTAGTGTACAGCTGTAGTAGTACATCCTCACTGGTACCCTAGTGTTCAGCTGTAGGAGATCCTCACTGGTACCCTAGTGTACAGCTGTAGGAGATCCTCACTGGTACCCTAGTGTACAGCTGTAGGAGATCCTCACTGGTACCCTAGTGTACAGCTGGTAGGAGATCCTCACTGGTACCCTAGTGTTCAGCTGTAGGAGATCCTCACTGGTACCCTAGTGTACAGCTGTAGGAGATCCTCACTGGTACCCTAGTGTACAGCTGTAGGAGATCCTCACTGGTACCCTAGTGTACAGCTGTAGTAGATCCTCACTGGTACCCTAGTGTACAGCTGTAGTAGATCCTCACTGGTACCCTAGTGTACAGCTGTAGGAGATCCTCACTGGTACCCTAGTGTACAGCTGTAGGAGATCCTCACTGGTACCCTAGTGTACAGCTGTAGGAGATCCTCACTGGTACCCTAGTGTACAGCTATAGGAGATCCTCACTGGTACCCTAGTGTTCAGCTGTAGTAGATCCTCACTGGTACCCTAGTGTACAGCTGTAGGAGATCCTCACTGGTACCCTAGTGTACAGCTGTAGGAGATCCTCACTGGTACCCTAGTGTTCAGCTGTAGGAGATCCTCACTGGTACCCTAGTGTTCAGCTGTAGGAGATCCTCACTGGTACCCTAGTGTACAGCTGTAGGAGATCCTCACTGGTACCCTAGTGTACAGCTGTAGGAGATCCTCACTGGTACCCTAGTGTACAGCTGTAGGAGATCCTCACTGGTACCCTAGTGTTCAGCTGTAGGAGATCCTCACTGGTACCCTAGTGTACAGCTGTAGGAGATCCTCACTGGTACCCTAGTGTACAGCTGTAGGAGATCCTCACTGGTACCCTAGTGTACAGCTGTAGGAGATCCTCACTGGTACCCTAGTGTACAGCTGTAGGAGATCCTCACTGGTACCCTAGTGTACAGCTGTAGGAGATCCTCACTGGTACCCTAGTGTACAGCTGTAGGAGATCCTCACTGGTACCCTAGTGTACAGCTGTAGGAGATCCTCACTGGTACCCTAGTGTACAGCTGTAGGAGATCCTCACTGGTACCCTAGTGTACAGCTGTAGGAGATCCTCACTGGTACCCTAGTGTACAGCTATAGGAGATCCTCACTGGTACCCTAGTGTTCAGCTGTAGTAGATCCTCACTGGTACCCTAGTGTACAGCTGTAGTAGGAGATCCTCACTGGTACCCTAGTGTACAGCTATAGGAGATCCTCACTGGTACCCTAGTGTACAGCTGTAGGAGATCCTCACTGGTACCCTAGTGTACAGCTGTAGGAGATCCTCACTGGTACCCTAGTGTTCAGCTGTAGTAGATCCTCACTGGTACCCTAGTGTACAGCTGTAGGGAGATCCTCACTGGTACCCTAGTGTACAGCTGTAGTAGATCCTCACTGGTGTTCAGAAAGACCTGTTAAATCCATTATGGAGATAATTTTTTTTAATCACGCTTATTGTCAGTTATACGATGATTGTCCAGTCCGACACACACACACACACACACACACAGACACACACACACACACACACTACACACACACACACACACACACACACACACACACAGACACACACACACACACACACTTAAATTGAACAGATTGGTGTCTAAATCACGGATTAGTGTTGATTCGTTTTTCAATCTCTGCTTTGTGTGTGTGTGTGTGTGTGTGTGTGCTGTGTGTGTGTGTGTGTGTGTGTGTGTGTGTGTGTGTGTGTGTGTGTGTGTGTGTGTGTGTGTGTGTGTGTGTGTGTCAGGAAGAGATGGGGCGGCAGAGAGAGAGTTACCAGAGAGAGATGACAGGCCTGAGAACAGACAAACAGAGACTGGAGGAGAAGGTTCTAGGAGCTCAACCGACAGACCCAAGAGAACACCCGACAGAAACGTTCTAGAACACAACCAAGAGAACACCGACAGAAACGTTCTAGAACACAACCAAGAGAACACAGACAGAAACGTTCTAGAACACAACCAAGAGAAACAGGCAGAAGCGTTCTAGAACACAACCAAGAGAACACAGACAGAAACGTTCTAGAACACAACCAAGAGAACACAGACAGAAACGTTCTAGAACACAACCAAGAGAACACCGACAGAAACGTTCTAGAACACAACCAAGAGAACACAGGCAGAAACGTTCTAGAACACAACCAAGAGAACACAGGCAGAAACGTTCTAGAACACAACCAAGAGAACACCGACGAGAGAATCCGGTAGGTTGGAAAACTTTCAACAACGGAAAAAACCCCAAATATCACCTTATGATGCGCGACCCAGTTCCTGATCCGACGCTAGATCTTCAACGCTAGATCTTCAAGCTAGATCTTCAAGGCTAGATTTTCAACCTAGATCTTCAACGCTAGATTTTCAACCTTAGATCTTCAACGCTAGATTTTCAACCTTAGATCTTCAACGCTAGATCCAACATTACCAGACAAGGTAAAAATCTATCGTTCTGCCCCCTGAACAAGGCAGTTAACCCACTGTTCCCCGGTAACACCGTCATTGTAAATAAGAATTTGTTCTGAACTGACTTGCCGAGTTAAATTAAAGGTAAAATAAATAAATACAAAAATTATTGTTTTTCTACTTTCAGCCCTTTCACAAACAAGCAAAACGTCATTAAAATATCAACGAAATTTGGCAAAACTATGGAATAACGTGCACAGAATTTGATCGATATGTTAATTCTACAGTTGAGGAAAATTATTGAAAGAATTAAAAAGTTCCTTTTTCAGTCGGTCGCTTAGTAGAACAGAATATGGTGAATACGATTGGTCGTTGACTGCCCCACGGTATGTTATACCCACGTTTCCTCCTACAGGGAACAGTAGTTATATTCATAAATCCGTACGGATTTATTTCACGTAGTATAAGCGCTTGGAGGCCTTACGTTCCATTAGCATTAGCATTCTCATAGAGAATGACTGGCGGTGTTAGCTAGTTAGCATATCAGAGGCCTACGTTCCATTAGCATTAGCATTCTCACAGAGAATGACTGGCGGTGTTAGCTAGTTAGCATATCAGAGGCCTACGTTCCATTAGCATTAGCATTCTCATAGAGAATGACTGGCGGTGTAGCTAGTTAGCACATCAGACTGTGTCCAATGGTTCGTTATATACATAGTCCGTATCCCTTTTCAATCGAAGGTCAATGCTTGAAATAGCAATGTTGTTAGACACAGAATATCAAACGACAAAAAGACAGAAACGGTGGCGAAATGTTTTATGACGATAACATTAGGATATTTGCGATCTGTCGTGCCACGACGTTAACGAGCTAACACCTCAGTCATTCTCTATGAGAATGCTAATGCTAATAAATGTTAGTTTCTGAGTGCTTATGCTCCCTCAGTATAGAATTAACGTATCTTTTCAATTCTGTGCACGCTTTCTAATAGTTCAGACAAATTTAAATCACATTTAAGAATTGCTTGTTTGTGGAAGAAGGAAAACAAATCTCAACAAATTGGATGGGCCCTTGTTTTTTAATCTTATTAATTTATTGAACCTTTATTTAACTAGGCAAGTCAGTTAAGAACAAATTCTTATTTTCAATGACGGTCTAGGAACAGTGGCGTTTAACTGCCTTGTTCAGGGGCAGAACGACAGATTTTTACCTTGTCAGCTCGGGGATTCGACCAAGCAACCTTTCGATTACTGGCCATAACGCTCTAACCACTAGGCTACGCTGCCGCCTCTACACTCTAACCACTAGGCTACCTTGCCGCCTCTACACTCTAACCACTAGGCTACCCTGCCGCCTCTACACTCTAACCACTAGGCTACCCTGCCGCCTCTACACTCTAACCCCTAGGCTACCCTGCCGCCTCTACGCTCTAACCACTAGGCTACCCTGCCAGCCTCTACGCTCTAACCACTAGGCTACCCTGCCGCCTCTACGCTCTAACCACTAGGCTACCCTGCCAGCCTCTACGCTCTAACCACTAGGCTACCCTGCCGCCTCTACGCTCTAACCACTAGGCTACCCTGCCGCCTCTACGCTCTAACCACTAGGCTACCCTGCCGCCTCTACGCTCTAACCACTAGGCTACCCTGCCGCCTCTACACTCTAACCACTAGGCTACCCTGCCGCCTCTACACTCCAACCACTAGGCTACCCCTGCCGCCTCTACACTCTAACCACTAGGCTACCCTGCCGCCTCTACACTCTAACCACTAGGCTACCCTGCCGCCTCTACACTCTAACCACTAGGCTACCCTGCCGCCTCTACACTCTAACCACTAGGCTACCCTGCCGCCTCTACACTCTAACCACTAGGCTACCCTGCCGCCTCTACGCTCTAACCACTAGGCTACCCTGCCGCCTCTACACTCTAACCACTAGGCTACCCTGCCGCCTCTACGCTCTAACCACTAGGCTACCCTGCCGCCTCTACACTCTAACCACTAGGCTACCCCTGCCTTATATTCTGCAGTGTGGTCACACATTTTTACATATGGGGTGTGTGTGTGTGTGTGTGTGTGTGTGTGTGTGTGTGTGTGTGTGTGTGTGTGTGTGTGTGTGTGTGTGTGTGTGTGTGTGACTGTGTGTGTGTGTGTGTGTTGTGTGTGTGTGTGTGTGTGTGTGTGTGTGTGTGTGTGTGTGTGTGTGTGTGTGTCTCCAGGTCAGAGTGTGAGGAGCGCCTGAGGGCGGAATTTAAAGCGGAGCTTGACGCGGCTGTTGCCGCGAGCAACCAGAGAGAGCAGGAGCTGCAGACTCAACTAGCCGATCTCCAATCACAGGTAATCTACTCAACTAGCCAATCACCAGTCACAGGTAATCTACTCAACTAGCCAATCACCAATCACAGGTAATCTACTCAACTAGCCAATCACCAATCACGGGTAATCTACTCAACTAGCCAATCACCAACAGGTAATCTACTCAACTAGCCAATCACCAATCACAGGTAATCTACTCAACTAGCCAATCACCAGTCACAGGTAATCTACTCAACTAGCCAATCACCAATCACAGGTAATCTACTCAATTAGCCAATCACCAATCACGGGTAATCTACTCAACTAGCCAATCACCAATCACAGGTAATCTACTCAACTAGCCAATCACCAATCACAGGTAATCTACTCAACTAGCCGATCACCAGTCACAGGTAATCTACTCAACTAGCCAATCACCAATCACAGGTAATCTACTCAACTAGCCAATCACCAATCACGGGTAATCTACTCAACTAGCCAATCACCAATCACAGGTAATCTACTCAATTAGCCAATCACCAATCACAGGTAATCTACTCAACTAGCCAATCACCAATCACAGGTAATCTACTCAACTAGCCAATCACAGATAATCTACTCAACTAGCCAATCACCAATCACGGGTAATCTACTCAACTAGCCACCAATCACAGGTAATCTACTCAACTAGCCAATCACCAATCACAGGTAATCTACTCAACTAGCCAATCACAGGTAATCTACTCAATTAGCCAATCACCAATCACAGGTAATCTACTCAATTAGCCAATCACCAATCACAGGTAATCTACTCAATTAGCCAATCACCAATCACAGGTAATCTACTCAACTAGCCAATCACCAATCACAGGTAATCTACTCAACTAGCCAATCACCAATCACAGGTAATCTACTCAATTAGCCAATCACAGGTAATCTACTCAATTAGCCAATCACCAATCACAGGTAATATACTCAACTAGACCAATCACCAATCACAGATGATCACGGAGCTCTTCACTAACCACAGATCTAGTCTGGAGGGGATCTGATCTAACCTCACTATTGATCTGAGATGTCTGGAGGGGGATCGATCTAACCTCACTATTGATCTGAGATGTCTGGAGGGGGATCTGATCTAACCTCACTATTGATCTGAGATGTCTGGAAGGGGGGTCTGATCTAACCTCACTATTGATCTGAGATGTCTGGGGGGGTCTGATCTAACCTCACTATTGATCTGAGATGTCTGGAGGGGGATCTGATCTAACCTCACTATTGATCTGAGATGTCTGGGAGGGGGATCTGATCTAACCTCACTATTGATCTGAGATGTCTGGAGGGGGATCTGATCTAACCTCACTATTGATCTGAGATGTCTGGAGGGGGATCTGATCTAACCTCACTATTGATCTGAGATGTCTGGAGGGGGATCTGATCTAACCTCACTATTGATCTGAGATGTCTGGAGGGGGGGATCTGATCTAACCTCACTATTGATCTGAGATGTCTGGAGGGGGGATCTGATCTAACCTCACTATTGATCTGAGATGTCTGGAGGGGGATCTGATCTAACCTCACTATTGATCTGAGATGTCTGGAGGGGGGGATCTGATCTAACCTCACTATTGATCTGAGATGTCTCGGAGGGGATCTGATCTAACCTCACTATTGATCTGAGATGTCTGGAGGGGGGATCTGATCTAACCTCACTATTGATCTGAGATGTCTGGAGGAGGGATCTGATCTAACCTCACTATTGATCTGAGATGTCTGGAGGGGGGGGATCTGATCTAACCTCACTATTGATCTGAGATGTCTGGAGGGGGATCTGATCTAACCTCACTATTGATCTGAGATGTCTGGAGGAGGGATCTGATCTAACCTCACTATTGATCTGAGATGTCTGGAGGGGGATCTGATCTAACCTCACTATTGATCTGAGATGTCTGGAGGGGGATCTGATCTAACCTCACTGTTGATCTGAGATGTTAAATTCTAACCCTTAAAACTAACAAGACAGTTGAATCATTTCCTGTTTGACTGAGCTAACTTCCTGGTGTGAGGTGGAGAGGAAGGCGGGGCCAGCAGAGGGTCACCATGACGACAGTGAGATTGACAGGCTGCGAAGGGAGGTGCAGGAAACCAGAGACATGAACCAGAGACTGAGAGAACAGCTGCAGGTACACACACACACACACACACACACACACACACACACACACACACACACACACACACACACACACACACACACACACACACACACACACACACACACACACACATACTGACAGAGCTACTGGACTGGAGTGGATATACATGTGTGTGTGTGTGTGTGTGTGTGTGTGTGTGTGTGTGTGTGTGTGTGTGTGTGTGTGTGAGAGAGAGATAACCTAGTTTAATTTCTTTTAGGAGGAACACTCTGAAGAACGACACTCGGCGGCGTTGCAGGCTCTGGAGAGACGAGCTCAGGAAGACCTGCAGACAGAGAGGAACAGACTACACACACTACACCTGTTACAGCTAGGTAACACACACACTACACCTGTTACGGCTAGGTAACACACACACTACACCTGTTACGGCTAGGTAACACACACACTACACCTGTTACAGATAGGTAACACACACACACTACACCTGTTACAGATAGGTAACACACACACTACACCTGTTACGGCTAGGTAACACACACACACTACACCTGTTACGGCTAGGTAACACACACACTACACCTGTTACAGCTAGGTACACACACACACTACACCTGTTACGGCTAGGTAACACACACACTACACCTGTTACGGCTAGGTAAACACACACACTACACCTGTTACAGCTAGGTAACACACACACTACACCTGTTACGGCTAGGTAACACACACACACTACACCTGTTACAGATAGGTAACACACACACACTACACCTGTTACAGCTAGGTAACACACACACTACACCTGTTACGGCTAGGTAAACACACACACTACACCTGTTACGGCTAGGTAACACACACACTACACCTGTTACAGCTAGGTAACACACACACTACACCTGTTACGGCTAGGTAACACACACACTACACCTGTTACAGATAGGCACACACACACACTACACCTGTTACAGATAGGTAACACACACACACTACAGTCATGGCCAAAAGTTTTGAGAATGACACAAATATAAATTTTCACAAAGTCTGCTGCCTCAGTTTGTATAATGGCAATTTCGCATATAATCCAGAATGTTATGAAGAGTGATCAGATGAATTGCAATTCATTGCAAAGTCCCTCTTTGCCATGCAGATGAACTGAATCCCCCCAAAAAACATTTCCACTGCATTTCAGCCCTGCCACAAAGGACCAGCTGACATCATGTCAGTGATTCTCTCGTTAACACAGGTGTGAGTGTTGACGAGGACAAGGCTGGAGATCACTCTGTCATGCTGATTGAGTTTGAATAACAGACTGAAAGCTTCAAAAGGAGGGTGGTGCTTGGAATCATTGTTCTTCCTCTGTCAACCATGGCTACCTGCAAGGAAACACGTGCCGTCATCATTGCTTTGCACAAAAAGGGCTTCACAGGCAAGGATATTGCTGCCAGTAAGATTGCACCTAAATCAACCATTTATCAGATCATCAAGAACTTCAAGGAGAGCGGTTCAATTGCTGTGAATGAAGAAGGCTTCAGGGCGCCCAAGAATGTCCAGCAAGCGCCAGGACCGTCTCCTAAAGTTGATTCAGCTGAGGATCGGGGCACCACCAGTACAGAGCTTGCTCAGGAATGGCAGCAGGCAGGTGTGAGTGCATCTGCACGCACAGTGAGGCGAAGACTTTTGGAGGATGGCCTGTTGTCAAGAAGGGCAGCAAAGAAGCCACTTCTCTCCAGGAAAAACATCAGGGACAGACTGATATTCTGCAAAAGGTACAGGGATTGGACTGCTGAGGACTGGGGTAAAAGTAATTTTCTCTGATGAATCCCCTTTCCGATTGTTTGGGGCATCCGGAAAAAGCTTGTCCGGAGAAGACAAGGTGAGCGCTACCATCAGTCCTGTGTCATGCCAACAGTAAAGCATCCTGAGACCATTAATGTGTGGGGTTGCTTCTCAGCCAAGGGAGTGGGCCCACTCACAATTTGGCCTTGAATAAAGAATGGTACCAACACTTCCTCCGAGAGCGACTTCTCCCAACCATCCAGGAACAGTTTGGTGACGAACAATGCCTTTTCCAGCATGATGGAGCACCTTGCCGTAAGGCAAAAGTGATAACTAAGTGGCTCGGGGAACAAAACATCGATATTTTGGGTCCATTGCCAGGAAACTCCCCAGACCTTCATCCCATTGAGAACTTGTGGTCAATCCTCAAGAGGCGGGTGGACAAACAAAAACCCCACAAATTCTGACAAACTCCAAGCATTGATTTAGGCAAGAAATGGGCAGTCATCAGTCAGGATGTGGCCCAGAAGTTAATTGACAGCATGTCAGGGCGGATTGCAGAGGTCTTGAAAAATAAGGGTCAACACTGCAAATATTGACTCTTTGAATCAACTTCATGTAATTGTCAATAAAAGCCTTTGACACTTATGAAATGCTTGTAATTATACTTCAGTATTCCATAATAACATCTGACAAAAATATCTAAAAGACACTGAAGCAGCAAACTTTGTGGAAATTAATATTTGTGTCATTCTCAAAACTATTGGCCACAAATGTACTGGCTAGGTAAACACACACACACTCTACACTACAGCTAGGTAACACACACACACACACACACACACACACACACACAGACACACACACACACACACACACACACACACACACACACACACACACACACACACACACACACACACACACACACACACACACACACACACACACACACTACACACACACACCACACACACACACACACACACACACACACACACACACACACACACACACACACACACACACACACACACACACACACACACTCTACACTACAGCTAGGTAACAATCACCATGGCAACATGAACTGGTAGTATTGTGCTTCTGTGTATCAATATGGATTCTGTCTCTGTCCGTCTGTCCGTCTGTCCGTCTGTCCGTCTGTCCGTCTGTCTGTCCGTCCGTCCGTCCGTCCGTCCGCGTCCGTCCGTCTGTGTGCCGTCTGGTCTGTCTGTGTGTGTGTCTGTAGTGTGTGTGTTGGATGGTGGTGATGATGATGATGAAGGTGATGATGATGATGGTGATGATGATGATGATGATGTGATGATGATGATGAGTGATGATGGTAATGATGATGATGATGATGGTAATTATGATGATAGTGATGATGATGATGATGATGATGGTGGTGATGATGATGATGAAGGTGATGATGATGATGGTGATGATGATGGTAATGATGATGAGTGATGATGATGATGATGATGATGAAGGTGATGATGATGATGATTGTATGATGTATGATGAAGGTGATGATGATGATGATGATGATGAAGGTGATGATGATGATGATGATGGTAATGATGATGATGAAGGTGATGATGATGATGATGATGATGATGGTGATGATGATGATGGTAATGATGATGATGAAGGTGATGATGATGATGATGATGATGAAGGTGCTGATGAAGGTGCTGATGTGTCCAGATAAGCAGGGTACAGAGCTGAGCCAGCAGTACACAGAGTGGAGTAGACAGTTGACCCAGAGACATATGAAGCACATTGAAGACCTGCAGACTGAACTACACACACACACCGAGATGATGGCCCTGCAGCAGGTACCACACACACACACACACACACACACACACACACACACACACACACACACACACACACACACACACACACACACACACACACACACACACACACACACACACACACAGAGATGATGGCCCTGTGTGTGTGTGTAGGACTTAAAGCAGCAGAACCAGTACCAGGTGCTGGATCGTCAGCTGGATGAGAGTCGCAGCGCCGTTCTGGAACTACAGAGAGAAAACACTGAACTGAGGGACCAGCTGAGGTACACACACACACACACACACACACACACACACACACACACACACACACACACACACACACACACACACACACACACACACACACACACACACACACACACACACACACACACACACACACACAGACACACAGACACACTCACTCACTCACACTCACATCACACACTCACACACACTCACTCACACACACACACACACAGACACACAGACACACACACACACACACACACACACACACACACACACACACACACACCAGGGGCGGAAATCCCGGGGGACGGGGGGACACGACCCCCCCCATCCTGGGAAAAATATGATTTGTCCCCCCCAATATATCACTGAAAAATAACTATGTAATTTAAATAATATTAATAATACGCAATGAAAGCAATTGTTCTGATTATAGACACTTAATAGCACGTTTTTAAGTTTAAAAAGATTGCGACCCCCCCACCCTTTGCCTCACAATGGTTTGATCCACTGGCAAGGTAACAGAGGGGTCGTGTCTACTGTCTGAAAGGCACTCAATGAACGTAGCTGACGTGAGGTTAATCCAGTCAATCGCACACACACACTAGCTGAATATGCAGAGCTAGCGCGCAAATATTAACTATTAAGCTAGCTAGTACCTATTCCATTTATGTGGCGTCGTCAAAGATGGAATCTTTGCTATCGTCAATTTATTCCAAGATCAGCATGCAGATGATGCAAGTTAGTGCTTCAAAGTCCCTGCGATAAGGTTAGCGATTCAAACTCAACAGAACTACACTCTCTTCTACCATTGTCTTCATTAAATATATTTGTCTCGTTGCAAAAGCTAAATTGTTGCAAGGGAACTTTCTTATTTATTTTATTTCACCTTTATTTAACCCGGGTAGCAAAGATTATAGCAAACACCACTGAATTGGTGCTCGCTAGCTTTGCAAATTCAGCTATTGTTAGAAGCCAGCCAATATGAAACAAACGATTAAAATTACAAAAGGTTGCAGCATATGTTGTGTAAATGGTGAACTCATACAGCTGTCAACTCTTGTCATTTTAATCCGTTTCACATTTGCTAGCTACCTTTTAGATCGAAGCCCATATAGAATGATAAAAGATAAGATGATAGAAGCCCATCTCCTACTGTAAATAACCTACACACTGTGTGTGTGTGTAGCCAGCCAGCCAGCCAGCCAGCCAGCCAGCCAGCCAACCAGGTAGAAAAATGGCAGAAAAATAAAAGACGGACATCAGAGTAGTTTTCAGTACACCAAAACGCAAAGTAAGAACCCTAGTAGCCTAATATCTCAAAGACTAGTTGATAAAATGTTCATTTTTTTAAACTTGTAAAATAGGAACATAATTGGAAAATGCCACGGATACCCCCACTCTCAACTTAAACTGGTGACTGAACTAAGATTTGTTAAAGGCAATGGTATTGCTGTTGTGATTAGTTGTGTAGTTTTGGGTACCGGTAGTTAGGAGTACGGCAAACACCTTATTTCTTTGGTTCCTCAATATACATTTACCATATTACAATGTAGGCTATGTGTTACTGCACTACTTTTGGTGTCCCCCTCAGGAATTGCTCTTGAGGAAATTTAATGTAATTGTCCCCCCCAAAGTTGATATCAGATTTTCGCCCCTGAGAGAGAGAGAGAGAGAGAGAGAGAGACAGACAGACAGACAGACAGACAGACAGACAGACAGACAGACAGACAGACAGACAGACAGACAGACAGACAGACAGACAGACAGGTGTGTTCAGATCTTATAGTGGAACAGCCTCGTAGTCTCCTCCCATCTCACCACTGCTAGAGAAGGAGAGAGAGAGAGAGAGAGAGAGAGAGAGACAGAGAGGAGAGGTGGGTTCAGATCTTATAGTGGAACAGCCTAGTAGTCTCCTCCCATCTCACCATGTGATTTTAGAGAAGAGAGATCTTTTTTTTAACTATATTTTATTGAATATTGGAAACATGCAATATACTTGCAGTGAAGCCGCTCAATAACTACACACACACACACACACACACACACACACACACACACACACACACACTATACACACACACACACACACACACACACACACACACACACACACACACACACACACACACACACACACACACACACACACACACACACACACACACACACACACCTCTCCTCATCTTATCCACCTTTTCCTCTGTTGTCCTGTCCTCTCTACTCCTCCAGGTCGGGAGAGGAGGACATGGAAAGAGAAAGACAACAGAAGGAGAGAGAAGAGGAAGCACAACGACTGAGAGAAGAGGAAGCACAACGACTGAGAGAAGAGGTGGACAGACTGAGAGAAGAGGAGATGGAGGAGAAGAGGAAGGAGGAGGAGAAGAACAGGAGAGAGGAAGATGAGAAGAGGAGAGAGGAGGTGAATAGAAGAGAGGAGGAGGATGAAGAGAAGAGAAGGAAGGCGGAGGAGGAGGAGAAGAGGAGGAAGGAGGAGGAGGAAGAGGAGAAGAGGAGGAAGGAGGAGGAGGAGGAGGAGAGGAGAGAGGAGATGAAGAGAGAGCACAGGAGAGCGATACAGAGTCTGGTGTGTGAATACAGCAGCTCTCAGACAGAGCTACAGACTCGCATAGTCGCCCTGGAGACAGAGTGAGTAACACGCTGGAGTTAATAACACACCCAGGCTGCAGGAGGAGAGGAGGGGGTAATGTGTTCCCAGGCTGCAGGAGGAGAGGGGTGTAATGTGTTCCCAGGCTGCAGGAGGAGGGGGTGTAATGTGTTCCCAGGCTGCAGGAGGAGAGGGGGTAATGTGTTCCCAGGCTGCAGGAGGAGAGGAGGGGGGTAATGTGTTCCCAGGCTGCAGGAGGAGAGGGGGGGGTAATGTGTTCCCAGGCTGCAGGAGGAGAGGGGGGGGTAATGTGTTCCCAGGCTGCAGGAGGAGAGGGGGTGTAATGTGTTCCCAGGCTGCAGGAGGAGAGGAGGGGGTAATGTATTCCCAGACTGCAGGAGGAGAGGGGGGGTAATGTGTTCCCAGGCTGCAGGAGGAGAGGGGGGGGTAATGTGTTCCCAGGCTGCAGGAGGAGAGGAGGGGGGTAATGTGTTCCCAGGCTGCAGGAGGAGAGGGGGGGTAATGTATTCCCAGACTGCAGGAGGAGAGGGGGGGTAATGTGTTCTCAGACTGCAGGAGGAGAGGGGGGGGTAATGTGTTCCCAGGCTGCAGGAGGAGAGGGGTGTAATGTGTTCCCAGGCTGCAGGAGGAGGGGGTAATGTGTTCCCAGGCTGCAGGAGGAGAGAGGGGGTTAATGTGTTCCCAGGCTGCAGGAGGAGAGGAGGGGGGGTAATGTGTTCCCAGGCTGCAGGAGGAGAGGGGTGTAATGTGTTCCCAGGCTGCAGGAGGAGAGGAGGGGGGTAATGTGTTCCCAGGCTGCAGGAGGAGAGGGGTGTAATGTGTTCCCAGGCTGCAGGAGGAGGGGGTGTAATGTGTTCCCAGGCTGCAGGAGGAGAGGGGTTAATGTGTTCCCAGGCTGCAGGAGGAGAGGGGGGTAATGTGTTCCCAGGCTGCAGGAGGAGAGGGAGGTAATGTATTCCCAGACTGCAGGAGGAGTGGGGTGTAACGTGTGTGTGTGTGTGTGTGTGTGTGTGTGTGTGTGTGTGTGTGTGTGTGTGTGTGTGTGTGTGTGTGTGTGTGTGTGTGTGTGTGTGTGTGTGTGTGTGTGTGTGTTCCCAGGCTGCGGGAGCGTGAGGAGAGGTGCAGGAGGAGAGAGGTTCCTCTCTGTGATGACCTCCAGATGGGGAGACTACAGGAGAGACTCACTGAGAGAAACCAGCTCATCAAACGCCTAGTGGTAAGAACACACACACCTACCTCACACTCTCACACACACCTACCTCACACTCTCACACACACCTACCTCACACTCACACCTACCTCACACTCACACACACACCTACCTCACACACACAACTACCTCACACTCACACACACACACACACCTACCTCACACTCACACACACACACACACCTACCTCACACTCACACACACACCTACCTCACACTCACTCACACACCTACCTCACACTCTCTCACACACCTACCTACCTCACACTCTCACACACACCTACCTCACACTCACACTCACACCTACCTCACACACACAACTACCTCACACCTACCTCACACTCACACACACACCTACCTCACACTCACACCTACCTCACACACACACCTACCTCACACTCACACACACACCTACCTCACACTCACACACACACACACCTACCTCACACTCACACACACCTACCTCACACTACACACACACCTACCTCACACTCACACACACCTACCTTACACTCACACACCTACCTCACACTCACACACACACCTACCTCATACACACACCTACCTCACACACACACCTACCTCACACACATACACACCTACCTCACACTCACACACACACCTACCTCACACTCACACACACACACCTACCTCACACACACAACTACGTCACACTCACACACACACACACACCTACCTCACACTCACACACACACACACACCTACCTCACACTCCACACACACCTACCTCACACTCACACACACACCTACCTCACACTCTCACACACACCTACCTACCTCACACTCTCACACACACCTACCTCACACTCACACACACACCTACCTCACACTCACACCTACCTCACACACACAACTACCTCACACCTACCTCACACTCACACACACACCTACCTCACACTCACACACCTCACACCTCACCTCACACACACACCTACCTCACACTCCACACACACACACCTACCTCACACTCACACACACACCTACCTCACACTCACACACACCTACCTTACACTCACACACCTACCTCACACTCACACACACACCTACCTCATACACACACCTACCTCACACACACACCTACCTCACACACATACACACCTACCTCACACTCCACACACACACCTACCTCACACTCACACACACCTACCTCACACTCACACACACACCTACCTCACACTCACACACACACACCTACCTCATACACACACCTACCTCACACTCATACACACACCTACCTCACACTCATACACACACCTACCTCACACTCACACACACACCTACCTCACACTCACACCTACCTCACACACACACCTACCTCACACTCTCACACACACCTACCTCACACTCTCACACACACACCTACCTCACACTCTCACACACACCTACCTCACACTCTCACACACACCTACCTCACACACACAACTACCTCACACCTACCTCACACTCACACACACACACACCTACCTCACACTCACACCTACCTCACACACACACCTACCTCACACTCACACACACAGCTACCTCACACACACACCTACCTCACACTCACACACACACACACACCTACCTCACACTCACACACACACCTACCTCACACTCACAAACACACACACACACCTACCTCACACTCTCACACACCTACCTCACACACACAACTACCTCACACCTACCTCACAGTCACACACACACACCTACCTCACACTCACACCTACCTCACACACACACCTACCTCACACTCACACACACACCTACCTCACACTCACACACACACACACTTACCTCACACTCCACACACACCTACCTCACACTCACACACACACCTACCTCACACTCACACACACACCTACCTCACACTCACACACACCTACCTTACACTCACACACACCTACCTCACACTCACACACACACCTACCTCATACACACACCTACCTCACACACACACCTACCTCACACACACACACACACACACACACCTACCTCACACTCACACACACACCTACCTCACACTCACACACACACACCTACCTCACACTCACACACAACCTACCTCACACTCACAAACACACACACACACCTACCTCACACTCTCACACACACCTACCTCACACACACAACTACCTCATACCTACCTCACACTCACACACACACACCTACCTCACACTCACACCTACCTCACACACACACCTACCTCACACTCACACACACACCTACCTCACACTCACACACACACACACACTTACCTCACACTACACACACACACCTACCTCACACTCACACACACACACCTACCTCACACTCACACACACCTACCTTACACTCACACACACCTACCTCACACTCACACACACACCTACCTCATAACACACACCTACCTCACACACACACCTACCTCACACACACACACACCTACCTCACACTCACACACACACACCTACCTCACACACACCTACCTCACACTCACACACACACCTACCTCACACTCACACACACACACCTACCTCATACACACACACCTACCTCACACTCATACACACACCTACCTCACACTCACACACACACCTACCTCACACTCACACACACACCTACCTCACACTCACACACATACCTACCTCACACTCACACACACACCTACCTCACACTCACACACACACACCTACCTCACACTCACACACACACACCTACCTCACACTCACACACATACACACCTACCTCACACTCACACACATCTACCTCACACACACACACACTCACACCTACCTCACCACACACACACCTACCTCACACACACACCTACCTCACACTCACACACACACCTACCTCACACACACACACACACCTACCTCACACACACACACCTACCTCACACTCACACACACACCTACCTCACACTCACACACACACACCTACCTCACACTCACACACACCTACCTCACACTCACACACACACCTACCTCACACTCACACACCTACCTCACACTCACACTCACACACCTACCTACCTCACACTCACACACACACCTACCTCACACTCACACACACACCTACCTCACACTCACACACACACACCTACCTCACACACACACCTACCTCACACTCACACACATCCCTACCTCACACTCCACACACCTACCTCACACTCACACACACACACCTACGTCACACTCACACACATACACACCTACCTCACACTCACACACATCTACCTCACACACACACACACACTCACACCTACCTCACACTCACACACACACCTACCTCACACTCACACACACACCTACCTCACACACACACCTACCTCACACACACACCTACCTCACACTCACACACACACCTACCTCACACTCACACACACACACCTACCTCACACTCACACACACACCTACCTCACACTCACACACCTACCTCACACTCACACACACACCTACCTCACACTCACACACACACACCTACCTCACACACACACCTACCTCACACTCATACACACACCTACCTCACACTCAGACACACACCTACCTCACACTCACACACACACCTACCTCACACACACACATACACCTACCTCACACACACACACACACACCTACCACACACTACACACACACACACACACACACACACCTACCTCACACTCACACACACCCCTACCTCACACTCACACACACCTACCTCACACTCACACACACACCTACCTCACACTCACACACACCTACCTCACACTCACACACACACCTACCTCACACTCACACACCTACCTCACACACACACCTTCCTCACACACACACCTACCTCACACTCACTCACACACCTACCTCACACTCACACACACACTTACCTCACACTCAATCACACACCTACCTCACACTCACACACACACCTACCTCACACTCACACACACCTACCTCACACACTCACCTACCTCACACCTACCTCACACTCACACACCTACCTCACACACACACCTACCTCACACACACACACACACCTACCTCACACTCATACACACACACACACACACACACACACCTACCTCACACTCACACACACCTACCTCACACACACACCTACCTCACACTCATACACACACACACACACACCTACCTCACACTCACACACACACCTACCTCACACTCATACACACACCTACCTCACACTCACACACACATCTACCTCACACTCACACACACACTCACACACACACCTACCTCACACTCACACACACACTCACACACACACCTACCTCACACACACACACACCTACCTCACACTCACAAACACACCTACCTCACACTCACACACACACACCTACCTCACACACACACACACCTACCTCACACTCACACACACCTACCTCACACTCACACACACACCTACCTCACACTCACACACACACCTACCTCATACACACCTACCTCACACTCACACACACACCTACCTCACACTCCACACACACACACCTACCTCACACTCACACACACACCTACCTCACACACACACACCTACCTCACACACACACCTACCTCACACTCACACACACACCTACCTCACACTCACACACACACCTACCTCACACTCACACACACACACCTACTTCACACTCATACACACACCTACCTCACACTCACACACACACACCTACCTCACACTCATACACACACCTACCTCACACTCATACACACACCTTCCTCACACTCACACACACACACCTACCTCACACTCACACACACACCTACCTCACACTCATACACACACCTACCTCACACTCACACACCTACCTCACACTCACTCACACACCTACCTCACACTCACTCACACAGCTACCTCACACTCACTCACACACACACCTACCTCACACTCACTCACTCACTCACTCACACACCTACCTCACACTCACTCACACACACACCTACCTCACACTCACTCACACACACCTACCTCACACTCACTCACACACACACCTACCTCACACTCACTCATACACACACCTACCTCACACTCATACACACACCTACCTCACACTCATACACACACCTACCTCACACTCATACACACCTACCTCACACTCACACACACACCTACCTCACACTCACTCATACACACACCTACCTCACACTCATACACACACCTACCTCACACTCATACACACACCTACCTCACACTCACACACACACCTACCTCACACTCACTCATACACACACCTACCTCACACTCATACACACACCTACCCCCCCACCTGATGTCTCATTGGTTCTCCAGGAAGAAAGACATCAGCTGCAGCTTCATCCTCCGGTTGCCGGGGACAACGGAACCCTCAGGCTCCATGACAACAGGCCACACCCCGGGATCGTTACACCAACTATGAGGGTGACACACACACTCCTCTGTTGTCTTGTATTGGTGGGATTAACTAGTGTTGTATTGGTGGGATTAACTAGTGTTGTATTGGTGGGATTAACTAGTGTTATATTGGTGGGATTAACTACTATTTCACTGTGTTGTATTGGTGGGATTAACTGGTGTTGTATTGGTGGGATTAACTAGTGTTGTATTGGTGGGATTAACTAGTGTTATATTGGTGGGATTAACTAGTGTTATATTGGTGGGATTAACTACTATTTCACTGTGTTGTATTGGTGGGATTAACTGGTGTTGTATTGGTGGGATTAACTAGTGTTGTATTGGTGGGATTAACTAGTGTTGTATTGGTGGGATTAACTAGTGTTATATTGGTGGGATTAACTAGTGTTGTATTGGTGGGATTAACTAGTGTTGTATTGGTGGGATTAACTAGTGTTGTATTGGTGGGATTAACTAGTGTTGTATTGGTGGGATTAACTAGTGTTGTATTGGTGGGATTAACTAGTGTTGTATTGGTGGGATTAACTAGTGGAATATTGGTGGGATTAACTAGTGTTGTATTGGTGGGATTAACTAGTGTTGTATTGGTGGGATTAACTAGTGTTATATTGGTGGGATTAACTACTATTTCACTGTGTTGTATTGGTGGGATTAACTAGTGTTGTATTGGTGGGATTAACTAGTGTTGTATTGGTGGGATTAACTAGTGGAATATTGGTGGGATTAACTAGTGTTGTATTGGTGGGATTAACTAGTGTTGTATTGGTGGGATTAACTAGTGTTGTATTGGTGTGATTAACTAGTGTTGTATTGGTGTGATTAACTAGAGTTGTATTGGTGGGATTAACTAGAGTTGTATTGGTGGGGTTAACTAGTGTTGTATTGGTGGGGTTAACTAGTGTTGTATTGGTGGGGTTAACTAGTGTTGTATTGGTGGGATTAACTAGTGGAATATTGGTGGGATTAACTAGTGGAATATTGGTGGGATTAACTAGAGTTTCACTGTGTTGTATTGGTGGGATTAACTAGTGTTGTATTGGTGGGATTAACTAGTGTGTTACTGTGTTGTCGTGGCGACGTTGTGTTTCAGAGGAAGCGTGTGGAGGAGTCTCCGCCCCGCATCACCAGCGTCCCGAACCTCAACGCCTACGAGAGGAGCGTCCTCCTCCCCCACGACTCCCCCCGCCTCCCCAACATCCCTCCCCTCCTCAACTCTGCCCCTACGCCTCCTCCTCTCTCCCCGTTCCTCCCCCTCCCTCCCCCGTACTCCCAGGTCTCCCAGTTTGGAACGCAGCGGTCCTCTCTCTCGTGCCGCAACTCCCCTCCCCCCTGCTCCCACCACCCCTCTCCCCTCTGTCCGTCCCCCCTCCCGAGGCTCGGCACGGGATTCGACGCGTCACCTCGCCCCTCGCAGGAGCGCCGCCCACACCTGAACAACCGGTCAACCAGGTAACAGATACTGTATCTATGGAAACAGCACAGCCAATAGGGATGTCTGTGTTCCTTCGCAAGTGTCCCCGAAGCCCAGTGTCCTTCTACGTCTGTCCAGGAGAATATCACCCCATAGCTGTCTGTCTGTCTGTCTGTCTGTCTGTCTGTCTGTCTGTCTGTCTGTCTGTCTGTCTGTCTGTCTGTCTGTCTGTCTGTCTGTCTGTCTGTCTGTCTCGTCTGTCTGTCTGTCTGTCTGTCGGATCTGTCTGTCCCCCAGCAGTCTAAAATGTGCTTCCTGTGTTCTCCAGGAGCCCATATTTGGAGCAGAGGGGAGTGGCCAGGGGCAGAGGGGCGGGACCCTCAGAGGCAGGAGTGGTACACCAAGTACTTCTCTTTCTGAACATACACACACACACACACACACACACACACACACACACACACAGCTTTAAACACACACACACACACCTGACAGACCAAAACTATGCTTTGTTCAATGCCAATGTATTGTATTATAATCTATAATATGGAATAAAGTATTTTCTATATATTTAATATTCTGTCTATGGTTTGCTGTTCCAGATCCAGGATGAACGAAGTTAGCCAGGTTAACTGTTGTTCCATCAGCTATCAGATACTGTAGGGGGGGCTGTTCCAGATCCAGGATGAATGAGTTAGCCAGGTTAACTGTTGTTCTATCAGATACTGGAGGGGGGGGCTGTTCCAGATCCAGGATGAATGAGTTAGCCAGGTTAACTGTTGTTCTATCAGATACTGGAGGGGGGGCTGTTCCAGATCCAGGATGAATGAGTTAGCCAGGTTAACTGTTGTTCTATCAGCTATCAGATACTGGAGGGGAGGGGGGCTGTTCCAGATCCAGGATGAATGAGTTAGCCAGGTTAACTGTTGTTCTATCAGCTATCAGATACTATAGGGGGGGGGCGCTGTTCCAGATCCAGGATGAATGAGTTAGCCAGGTTAACTGTTGTTCTATCAGCTATCAGATACTGGAGGGGAGGGGGGGCTGTTCCAGATCCAGGATAAATGAGTTAGCCAGGTTAACTGTTGTTCTATCAGATACTGGAGGGGGGGGGGGCTGTTCCAGATCCAGGATGAATGAGTTAGCCAGGTTAACTGTTGTTCCATCAGCTATCAGATACTGGAGGGGAGGGGGGCTGTTCCAGATCCAGGATAAATGAGTTAGCCAGGTTAACTGTTGTTCTATCAGATACTGGAGGGGGGGCTGTTCCAGATCCAGGATGAATGAGTTAGCCAGGTTAACTGTTGTTCTATCAGATACTGGAGGGGGGGGGGGGGCTGTTCCAGATCCAGGATGAATGAGTTAGCCAGGTTAACTGTTGTTCTATCAGATACTGGAGGGGGGGGCTGTTCCAGATCCAGGATGAATGAGTTAGCCAGGTTAACTGTTGTTCTATCAGATACTGGAGGGGGGGCTGTTCCAGATCCAGGATGAATGAGTTAGCCAGGTTAACTGTTGTTCTATCAGATACTGGAGGGGGGGCTGTTCCAGATCCAGGATGAATGAGTTAGCCAGGTTAACTGTTGTTCTATCAGCTATCAGATACTGGAGGGGGGGGCTGTTCCAGAACCAGGATGAATGAGTTAGCCAGGTTAACTGTTGTTCTATCAGCTATCAGATACTGGAGGGGGGGGCTGTTCCAGATCCAGGATGAATGAGTTAGCCAGGTTAACTGTTGTTCTATCAGCTATCAGATACTGGAGGGGAGGGGGCTGTTCCAGATCCAGGATGAATGAGTTAGCCAGGTTAACTGTTGTTCTATCAGATACTGGAGGGGGGGGGCTGTTCCAGATCCAGGATGAATGAGTTAGCCAGGTTAACTGTTGTTCTATCAGCTATCAGATACTGGAGGGGAGGGGGGCTGTTCCAGATCCAGGATGAATGAGTTAGCCAGGTTAACTGTTGTTCTATCAGCTATCAGATACTGGAGGGGAGGGGGGGGCTGTTCCAGATCCAGGATGAATTAGTTAGCCAGGTTAACTGTTGTTCTATCAGATACTGGAGGGGGGGGGCTGTTCCAGATCCAGGATGAATGAGTTAGCCAGGTTAACTGTTGTTCTATCAGATACTGGAGGGGGGGGGGCTGTTCCAGATCCAGGATGAATGAGTTAGCCAGGTTAACTGTTGTTGCTATCAGATACTGGAGGGGGGGGGGGCTGTTCCAGATCCAGGATGAATGAGTTAGCCAGGTTAACTGTTGTTCTATCAGATACTGGAGGGGGGGGGCTGTTCCAGATCCAGGATGAATGAGTTAGCCAGGTTAACTGTTGTTCTATCAGATACTGGAGGGGGGGGCTGTTCCAGATCCAGGATGAATGAGTTAGCCAGGTTAACTGTTGTTCTATCAGATACTGGAGGGGGGGCTGTTCCAGATCCAGGATGAATGAGTTAGCCAGGTTAACTGTTGTTCTATCAGCTATCAGATACTGGAGGGGGAGGGGGGGCTGTTCCAGATCCAGGATGAATGAGTTAGCCAGGTTAACTGTTGTTCTATCAGCTATCAGATACTGGAGGGGGGGCTGTTCCAGATCCAGGATGAATGAGTTAGCCAGGTTAACTGTTGTTCTATCAGCTATCAGATACTGGAGGGGAGGGGGCTGTTCCAGATCCAGGATGAATGAGTTAGCCAGGTTAACTGTTGTTCTATCAGCTATCAGATACTGGAGGGGGGGCTGGTCCAGATCCAGGATGAATGAGTTAGCCAGGTTAACTGTTGTTCTATCAGCTATCAGATACTGGAGGGGGAGGGGGGGCTGTTCCAGATCCAGGATGAATGAGTTAGCCAGGTTAACTGTTGTTCCATCAGCTATCAGATACTGTAGGGGGGCTGTTCCAGATCCAGGATGAATGAGTTAGCCAGGTTAACTGTTGTTCTATCAGCTATCAGATACTATAGGGGGGCTGTTCCAGATCCAGGATGAATGAGTTAGCCAGGTTAACTGTTGTTCTATCAGCTATCAGATACTATAGGGGGGGCTGTTCCAGATCCAGGATGAATGAGTTAGCCAGGTTAACTGTTGTTCTATCAGCTATCAGATACTGGAGGGGGGGGGCTGTTCCAGATCCAGGATGAATGATTTAGCCAGGTTAACTGTTGTTCTATCAGCGATCAGATACTGGAGGGGGAGGGGGGCTGTTCCAGATCCAGGATGAATGAGTTAGCCAGGTTAACTGTTGTTCTATCAGCTATCAGATACTGGAGGGGAGGGGGGGCTGTTCCAGATCCAGGATGAATGAGTTAGCCAGGTTAACTGTTGTTCCATCAGCTATCAGATACTGTAGGGGGGGGGGGCTGTTCCAGAACCAGGATGAATGAGTTAGCCAGGTTAACTGTTGTTCTATCAGCTATCAGATACTGGAGGGGGGAGGGGGGGCTGTTCCAGATCCAGGATGAATGAGTTAGCCAGGTTAACTGTTGTTCGATCAGCTATCAGATACTGGAGGGGAGAGGGGGGGCTGTTCCAGATCCAGGATGAATGAGTTAGCCAGGTTAACTGTTGTTCTATCAGCTATCAGATACTGGAGGGGGGGGGCTGGTCCAGATCCAGGATGAATGAGTTAGCCAGGTTAACTGTTGTTCTATCAGCTATCAGATACTGGAGGGGGGAGGGGGGGCTGTTCCAGATCCAGGATGAATGAGTTAGCCAGGTTAACTGTTGTTCCATCAGCTATCAGATACTGTGGGGGGGGGGGGGCTGTTCCAGATCCAGGATGAATGAGTTAGCCAGGTTAACTGTTGTTCTATCAGCTATCAGATACTATAGGGGGGCTGTTCCAGATCCAGGATGAATGAGTTAGCCAGGTTAACTGTTGTTCTATCAGCTATCAGATACTATAGGGGGGGGCTGTTCCAGATCCAGGATGAATGAGTTAGCCAGGTTAACTGTTGTTCTATCAGCTATCAGATACTGGAGGGGGGGGGGCTGTTCCAGATCCAGGATGAATGATTTAGCCAGGTTAACTGTTGTTCTATCAGCGATCAGATACTGGAGGGGGAGGGGGGGGCTGTTCCAGATCCAGGATGAATGAGTTAGCCAGGTTAACTGTTGTTCTATCAGCTATCAGATACTGGAGGGGAGGGGGGGGCTGTTCCAGATCCAGGATGAATGAGTTAGCCAGGTTAACTGTTGTTCCATCAGCTATCAGATACTGTAGGGGGGGGGGCTGTTCCAGAACCAGGATGAATGAGTTAGCCAGGTTAACTGTTGTTCTATCAGCTATCAGATACTGGAGGGGGGAGGGGGGGGCTGTTCCAGATCCAGGATGAATGAGTTAGCCAGGTTAACTGTTGTTCGATCAGCTATCAGATACTGGAGGGGAGAGGGGGGGGCTGTTCCAGATCCAGGATGAATGAGTTAGCCAGGTTAACTGTTGTTCTATCAGCTATCAGATACTGGAGGGGAGGGGGGGCTGTTCCAGATCCAGGATGAATGAGTTAGCCAGGTTAACTGTTGTTCCATCAGCTGGGTTAGAGGCAGAGAATCCCAGTTGCTAATTTGTTAATCTTCTCCCCTTTTCGAGAAGAACTTTCAACAAGAAGTTACGTTTTAAATGATGGAACTGTGTTTTGTTTTGTAGCAGCAGCGCGCTTCCTGTTTGTTAACCATCTCTTTGAAAATAACGTGTGTGTGTGTGTGTGTGTGTGTGAAACATTGTTGCGTTTTAAAGTGGAACTGACAGAATTTTTTTTGCGTCATTAAATATTATTAATGTTCATATACATCTTTCCCAAGGTGTTCTGACAAGCGAACCAATTAGATATGAGCATTTTCACGGTGTCATAAAATTCTTAGAACGTTTGGGAATTACGTATTCGTTTGGACAATTAACAGACACTGCAGTAAATAAAACCTCAACAAAAAATATCTGTCTTGTCCGGGACCGGAGTCTACGCAGACCGGTGCATCATAGCCAATCAGAGCTACAGTAGGACTAAATGCAAATGAGCCATTTGCTACACGGACCTGTCATCATTCACTATGAACTGGACTGTGAGTTTACAGGAAGTAGGACCTGCCATCATACAGGAAGTAGGACCTGTCATCATTCACTATGAACTGGACTGTATGTTTACAGGAAGTAGGACCTGCCATCATACAGGAAGTAGGACCTGTCATCATTCACTATGAACTGGACTCTGTGTTTACAGGAAGTAGGACCTGCCATCATTCACTATGAACTGGACTGTGTGTTTACAGGAAGTAGGACCTGCCATCATACAGGAAGTAGGACCTTCCATCATTCACTATGAACTGGACTGTGTGTTTACAGGAAGTAGGACCTTCCATCATTCACTATGAACTGGACTGTGTGTTTACAGGAAGTAGGACCTGTCATCATTCACTATGAACTGGACTGTGTGTTAACAGGAAGTAGGACCTGCCATCATACAGGAAGTAGGACCTTCCATCATTCACTATGAACTGGACTGTGTGTTTACAGGAAGTAGGACCTGTCATCATTCACTATGAACTGGACTGTGTGTTTACAGGAAGTAGGACCTGCCATCATACAGGAAGTAGGACCTTCCATCATTCACTATGAACTGGACTGTGTGTTTACAGGAAGTAGAACCTGCAATCATTCACTATGAACTGAACTGTGTGTTTAAAGGAAGTAGGACCTGCCATCATACAGGAAGTAGGACCTGTCATCATTCACTATGAACTGGACTCTGTGTTTACAGGAAGTAGGACCTGTCATCATTCACTATGAACTGGACTGTGTGTTTACAGGAAGTAGGACCTGCCATCATACAGGAAGTAGGACCTTCCATCATTCACTATGAACTGGACTGTGTGTTTACAGGAAGTAGGACCTGCCATCATACAGGAAGTAGGACCTGTCATCATTCACTATGAACTGGACTCTGTGTTTACAGGAAGTAGGACCTTCCATCATTCACTATGAACTGGACTGTGTGTTTACAGGAAGTAGGGCCTGTCATCATTCACTATGAACTGGACTGTGTGTTTACAGGAAGTAGGACCTGCCATCATACAGGAAGTAGGGCCTGTCATCATTCACTATGAACTGGACTGTGTGTTTACAGGAAGTAGGACCTGCCATCATACAGGAAGTAGGACCTGTCATCATTCACTATGAACTGGACTCTGTGTTTACAGGAAGTAGGACCTGCCATCATTCACTATGAACTGGACTGTGTGTTTACAGGAAGTAGGACCTGCCATCATACAGGAAGTAGGACCTTCCATCATTCACTATGAACTGGACTGTGTGTTTACAGGAAGTAGGACCTGCCATCATTCACTATGAACTGAACTGTGTGTTTAAAGGAAGTAGGACCTGCCATCATACAGGAAGTAGGACCTGTCATCATTCACTATGAACTGGACTGTGTGTTTACAGGAAGTAGGACCTGTCATCATACAGGAAGTAGGACCTGTCATCATTCACTATGAACTGGACTGAAAAGGTAGACTCTCTCTCTCCCTCAGTTATACACATCAAAGTAAGCATGCATAATCCGAAGGATAGCTAAATATTTACCAGGAAAAATTATTCAGCAAATAACGCAAGCATTAATTGAGAATCAGGTGAACTACTGTTCTGAGGTCTGGGGAAATGCATCATCAAGTGAAGTTAGGAGGTTTGCAGATTACACAGAACAAAGCAGCAAGGATTGTTTTGGAGATGGAGATATATGGTTCTTCTGTTGCAGTCATACGCAAATGTCCTTGGTCGGTCATCAATCGACAAGATAATTGGAAAAAAAAACATGCTTATTTTATTTCATAATATACATCATTTAAAACGGCCAAGTTCTATTCACAACGGTAGTCAGTTGGTAAGAGACAGACATTCAGTAAATACCAGGAATAGATTGTCCGCCATCGATGCGTTATCGGAAAAGAGAAATGGGCAAAAGAACATTTCGATTTAGAGCAATAAAGAAAAATGGAATAAATTAACTGAGCAAATCAGAAACCTTTCGATATATACCATTTAAACATTATTTTAAAACCATTTCAATGTAATCCATAGAAATGTTGTGGGACTACAGTAGATGAAGAATCAATCTTTTTTTTTTAGATTGAGTATTTATCGGGTCATTATGTTAGTATATTATGTATGTTTGTAATAGTTTGTTATATGTGAAAATGTGTTCGTATTATAAATTGTATTTTAATGGACTCTTGGAAGATTAGTCCAAATGGGGACTTAAAAGAGATCCAAATAAAAATCTAATCAAAAGTCTGAGATATCTACTGCAGCCCTCATCCTCCACATACAACACCCGTTCACTCCCCCCTATCTGAGATATCTACTGCAGCCCTCATCCTCCACATACAACACCCGTTCACTCCCCCTATCTGAGATATCTACTGCAGCCCCATCCTCCACATACAACACCCGTTCACTCCCCCTATCTGAGATATCTACTGCAGCCCTCATCCTCCACATACAACACCCGTTCACTCCCCCCTATCTGAGATACCTACTGCAGCCCTCATCCTCCACATACAGCACCCGTTCACTCCCCCCCTATCTGAGATATCTACTGCAGCCCTCATCCTCCCCATACAACACCCGTTCACTCCCCCCTATCTGAGATATCTACTGCAGCCCCCATCCTCCACATACAGCACCCGTTCACTCCCCCCTATCTGAGATATCTACTGCAGCCCTCATCCTCCACATACAACACCCGTTCACTCCCCCTATCTGAGATATCTACTGCAGCCCCTCATCCTCCACATACAACACCCGTTCACTCCTCCCCTATCTGAGATATCTACTGCAGCCCTCATCCTCCACATACAACACCCGTTCACTCCCCCCTATCTGAGATATCTACTGCAGCCCTCATCCTCCACATACAACACCCGTTCACTCCCCCCCTATCTGAGATATCTACTGCAGCCCTCATCCTCCACATACAACACCCGTTCACTCCCCCCTATCTGAGATATCTACTGCAGCCCTCATCCTCCACATACAACACCCGTTCTGCCAGTCACATTCTGTTAAAGGTCCCCAAAGCGAACACACATCCCTGGGTCGCTCCTCTTTTCAGTTCGCTGCAGCCGGCGACTGGAAGAAGCTGCAACAAACACTCAAACTGGACAGTTTTATCTCCATCTCTTCATTCAAAGACTCAATTCATGGACAGTCTTACTGACAGTTGTGGCTGCTTCACGTGATGTATTGTTGTCTCTACCATCTTGACCTTTGTGCTGTTGTCTGGGCCAAATAATGTTTGTACCATGTTTTGTGCTGCGACCATGTTGTGATGTTGTGTTGCTACCATGTTGTGTTGTCATGTTGTGTTGCTACCATGCTGTGTTGTCATGCTGTGTTGCTACCATGCTGTGTTGCGTTGCTACCATGTTGTTGTCATGTTGTGTTGCTACCATGCTGTGTTGCGTTGCTACCATGTTGTTGTCATGTTGTGTTGCTACCATGCTGTGTTGCGTTGCTACCATGCTGTGTTGCGTTGCTACCATGTTGTGTTGCTACCATGTTGTTGTCATGTTGCTACCATGCTGCGTTGTCATGCTGTGTTGCTACCATGCTGTGTTGCGTTGCTACCATGTTGTGTTTCTACCATGTTGTTGTCATGTTGTGTTGCTACCATGCTGTGTTGTCATGTTGTGTTGCTACCATGCTGTGTTGTGTTGCTGCCATGCTGTGTTGTCATGTTGTGTTGCTACCATGCTGTGTTGTGTTGCTGCCATGCTGTGTTGTCATGTTGTGTTGCTACCATGCTGTGTTGTCATGTTGTGTTGCTACCATGCTGTGTTGTTGTCTTAGGTCTCTCTTTATGCTGTGTTGTCATGTTGCTACCATGCTGTGTTGTTGTCTTAGGTCTCTCTTTATGTAGTGTTGTGTTGCTGCCATGCTGTGTTGTCATGTTGTGTTGCTACCATGCTGTGTTGTCATGCTGTGTTGCTACCATGCTGTGTTGTTGTCTTAGGTCTCTCTTTATGCTGTGTTGTCATGTTGCTACCATGCTGTGTTGTTGTCTTAGGTCTCTCTTTATGTAGTGTTGTGTTGCTGCCATGCTGTGTTGTCATGTTGTGTTGCTACCATGCTGTGTTGTCATGCTGTGTTGCTACCATGCTGTGTTGTTGTCTTAGGTCTCTCTTTATGCTGTGTTGTCATGTTGTGTTGCTACCATGCTGTGTTGTCATGCTGTGTTGCTACCATGCTGTGTTGTTGTCTTAGGTCTCTCTTTATGTTGTGTTGTCTCTCTTGTTGTGTGGTGTGTTTTGTCCTATATTTATTATTTATTTATTTAATTTTTAATCCCCAGCCACCGTAGGTCTTTTGCCTTTTGGTAGGTGGTCATTGTAAATAATAATTAGTTTTTAACTGACTTGCCTAGTTAGATAAAAGGTTAAATAAAAGGTTAAATAAAATAAATTAATAACTTAAGGCTACCTTCGTGGGGCTGCTTTGTGACAGTATAAAACATATATAATCCGGATTGTTCTTATTCTCCTCAAATAAATTGGAAAAAAAAAATAGGATGATCGAGCAGCAGTGAGGGCTCTTCGATACTGCACGGCGCCGTCTTTCCAAGCTAGTCGGAAGACTTCCAGTTTGGTGTGGCGCCATTTCCGTTCCAATTTTCTGGAAGCTTGCTTCAGGGCTCAGGTATTTTCGTTTAATCAGGGAGCTAGTTTATTGTGACAAATGTCGTTTTGTTTTTTTTAGCGGTGCGACTGCATCAAAGCTATTACGTTTAGATCCTCAGTTCGGGGGGTTAACCGATTTCTGTACTCCCGACGTCCTCGACGAGGCGGAGGGAGTCTGGAAGGGGCATCAAGGAATCTTTGCGTTGTGTCTTGATAATAAATGTTAATAAAATCTGACACTAAAACACTTTTTTGGTCATTGTTTCTATTCAACGTTTAATAAGAAAACAAAAAACTATTTTTTATTTTTTTAAATTTAAGAATACAAAGCCATTACAGTCTTGTGGGTTTATAAATATGTACAAAAGAAAATTTCATCTCTAAAAAAGGTTACGACTGGATGCTACACAGTACTATAGCCTACTGCTAGGGCTAACCAAGCTAGCATCCCGCTAACCAAGCTAGCATCCCGCTAACCAAGCTAGCATCCCGCTAACCAAGCTAGCATCCCGCTAACCAAGCTAGCATCCCGCTAACCAAGCTAGCATCCCGCTAACCAAGCCAGCATCCTGCTAACCAAGCCAACATACTGCTAACCAAGCTAACATCCTTCTAACCAAGCTAACATCCTGCTAACCAAGCTAACATCCTGCTAACCAAGCTAGCATCCTGCTAACAACAACAATATGTGGCAGTACACACTCTCTCTCTTCCTCATTGGAACAGGCCACAGTTGTACAGTACGTCAGAGGCAGATCGGAAGGCGAGGACATTGTCGTGGAAACGCTGCAGGTCCAACCTGGCCTGCTTGACGCCCCGCCACCCTCGGCCCTTATAGGTCATCGTCAGCAGCTTGGAGCTCAGGTAGTGGAGCCATAACACATTGGAGTGGGGCTGGTAGTCCCCCCACACGTTACTGTAGGAGAGAGAGAGACAGGTTAGAGACAGACAGGTAGACACCTCGATAACCCCCACTCCAACGTACCCGTTCTCCATGGTAACCCCCCCACCCCAACCTACCGTTCTCCATGGTAACCCCCCCCACCCCAACCTACCCGTTCTCCATGGTAACCCCCCCACCCCAACCTACCCGTTCTCCATGGTAACCCCCCACCCCAACCTACCCGTTCTCCATGGTAACCCCCCATCTCCATGGTAACCCCCCACCCCAACCTACCCGTTCTCCATGGTAACCCCCCATCTCCATGGTAACCCCCCACCCCAACCTACCCGTTCTCCATGGTAACCCCCCACCCCAACCTACCCGTTCTCCATGGTAACCCCCCATCTCCATGGTAACCCCCCACCCCAACCTACCCGTTCTCCATGGTAACCCCCCACCCCAACCTACCCGTTCTCCATGGTAACCCCCCATCTCCATGGTAACCCCCCACCCCAACCTACCCGTTCTCCATGGTAACCCCCCCACCCCAACCTACCAGTTCTCCATGGTAACCCCCCATCTCCATGGTAACCCCCCATCTCCATGGTAACCCCCCACCCCAACCTACCCGTTCTCCATGGTAACCCCCCCACCCCAACCTACCCGTTCTCCATGGTAACCCCCCACCCCAACCTACCCGTTCTCCATGGTAACCCCCCACCCCAACCTACCCGTTCTCCATGGTAACCCCCACCCCAACCTACCCGTTCTCCATGGTAACCCCCACCCCAACCTACCCGTTCTCCATGGTAACCCCCCACCCCAACCTACCAGTTCTCCATGGTAACCCTCCACCCCAACCTACCTGTTCTCCATGGTAACCCCCCACCCCAACCTACCCGTTCTCCATGGTAAACCCCCCACCCCAACCTACCCGTTCTCCATGGTAAACCCCCCACCCCAACCTACCCGTTCCCCATGGTAACCCCCCACCTCAACCTACCCGTTCTCCATGGTAACCCCCACCCCAACCTACCCGTTCTCCATGGTAACCCCCCACCCCAACCTACCCGTTCTCCATGGTAACCCCCCACCCCAACCTACCCGTTCTCCATGGTAACCCCCCACCCCAACCTACCAGTTCTCCATGGTAACCCTCCACCCCAACCTACCTGTTCTCCATGGTAACCCCCCACCCCAACCTACCCGTTCTCCATGGTAACCCCCACCCCAACCTACCAGTTCTCCATGGTAACCCCCCACCCCAACCTACCAGTTCTCCATGGTAACCCCCCACCCCAACCTACCAGTTCTCCATGGTAACCCCCCACCCCAACCTACCAGTTCTCCATGGTAACCCTCCACCTACCCGTTCTCCATGGTAACCCCCCATCTCCCTGGTAACGCCCCACCCCAACCTACCCGTTCTCCTGTCTCATGAGTCTGTAGATGTCGAACTGGTAGTCTCCACGTCCCTGGAACAGCTCCTCATCCGCTGAGATATCACAGGACACGGTGAGACCATCTACACACACACACACACACGTTAGCGGTACAGAGAGAGACAGAGGAGACAGAGGAGACAGGGAGAAAGAGAGACAGCGAGAGAGAGAGACAGCGAGAGAGAGAGAGAGAGAGACAGAGAGAGAGACAGAGAGAGAGAGAAAGACAGAGAGAGAGAGAGAGAGACAGAGAGAGAGAGACAGAGAGACAGAGAGAGAGAGACAGAGAGAGAGACAGAGAGAGAGAGAGAGAGAGAGACAGAGAGAGAGAGAGAGAGACAGAGAGAGAGACAGCGAGGTGGACTGACCGATCTCGAGCCTGGACAGGGAGTAGTCGATGATGCGTACGCTCACCCCCCTGGTCTCTAAGGAATGGTTTGTCCCGTCGAGGAGGAAACTCGCCTCCTTCTCCTTAGAGGACTGGACCAACACATTACCCCAGTGGAGGTCCCTGAGGACAGGACAGGACAGGGGGGTTACTAAACACTCCTTAGAGGACTGGACCAACACATTACCCCAGTGGAGGTCCCTGAGGACAGGACAGGACAGGGGGGTTACTAAACACTCCTTAGAGGACTGGACCAACACATTACCCCAGTGGAGGGTCCCTGAGGACAGGACAGGACAGGGGGTTACTAAACACTCCTTAGAGGACTGGACCAACACATTACCCCAGTGGAGGTCCCTGAGGACAGGACAGGGGGGTTACTAAACACTCCTTAGAGGACTGGACCAACACATTACCCCAGTGGAGGTCCCTGAGGACAGGACAGGGGGTTACTAAACACTCCTTAGAGGACTGGACCAACACATTACCCCAGTGGAGGGTCCCTGAGGACAGGACAGGACAGGGGGGTTACTAAACACTCCTTAGAGGACTGGACCAACACATTACCCCAGTGGAGGGTCCCTGAGGACAGGACAGGGGGTTACTAAACACTCCTTAGAGGACTGGACCAACACATTACCCCAGTGGAGGGTCCCTGAGGACAGGACAGGGGGTTACTAAACACTCCTTAGAGGACTGGACCAACACATTACCCCAGTGGAGGGTCCCTGA
This sequence comes from Salmo salar, assembly GCF_905237065.1. NCBI lineage: Eukaryota > Metazoa > Chordata > Actinopteri > Salmoniformes > Salmonidae > Salmo > Salmo salar. Next base: position 46,171 of record NW_025547345.1, read on the forward strand.
GGACAGGACAGGACAGGGGGTTACTAAACACTCCTTAGAGGACTGGACCAACACATTACCCCAGTGGAGGGTCCCTGAGGACAGGACAGGACAGGGGGTTACTAAACACTCCTTAGAGGACTGGACCAACACGTTACCCCAGTGGAGGGTCCCTGAGGACAGGACAGGGGGGTTACTAAACACTCCTTAGAGGACTGGACCAACACATTACCCCAGTGGAGGGTCCCTGAGGACAGGACAGGACAGGGGGGTTACTAAACACTCCTTAGAGGACTGGACCAACACATTACCCCAGTGGAGGGTCCCTGAGGACAGGACAGGACAGGGGGGTTACTAAACACTCCTTAGAGGACTGGACCAACACATTACCCCAGTGGAGGGTCCCTGAGGACAGGACAGGACAGGGGGGTTACTAAACACTCCTTAGAGGACTGGACCAACACATTACCCCAGTGGAGGGTCCCTGAGGACAGGACAGGACAGGGGGTTACTAAACACTCCTTAGAGGACTGGACCAACACATTACCCCAGTGGAGGTCCCTGAGGACAGGACAGGGGGTTACTAAACACTCCTTAGAGGACTGGACCAACACATTACCCCAGTGGAGGGTCCCTGAGGACAGGACAGGACAGGGGGTTACTAAACACTCCTTAGAGGACTGGACCAACACATTACCCCAGTGGAGGGTCCCTGAGGACAGGACAGGACAGGGGGGTTACTAAACACTCCTTAGAGGACTGGACCAACACATTACCCCAGTGGAGGGTCCCTGAGGACAGGACAGGACAGGGGGGTTACTAAACACTCCTTAGAGGACTGGACCAACACATTACCCCAGTGGAGGGTCCCTGAGGACAGGACAGGGGGTTACTAAACACTCCTTAGAGGACTGGACCAACACATTACCCCAGTGGAGGGTCCCTGAGGACAGGACAGGGGGTTACTAAACACTCCTTAGAGGACTGGACCAACACATTACCCCAGTGGAGGGTCCCTGAGGACAGGACAGGACAGGGGGTTACTAAACACTCCTTAGAGGACTGGACCAACACATTACCCCAGTGGAGGGTCCCTGAGGACAGGACAGGACAGGGGGTTACTAAACACTCCTTAGAGGACTGGACCAACACATTACCCCAGTGGAGGGTCCCTGAGGACAGGACAGGGGGGTTACTAAACACTCCTTAGAGGACTGGACCAACACATTACCCCAGTGGAGGGTCCCTGAGGACAGGACAGGACAGGGGGGGTTACTAAACACTCCTTAGAGGACTGGACCAACACATTACCCCAGTGGAGGGTCCCTGAGGACAGGACAGGGGGTTACTAAACACTCCTTAGAGGACTGGACCAACACTTTACCCCAGTGGAGGGTCCCTGAGGACAGGACAGGACAGGGGGGTTACTAAACACTCCTTAGAGGACTGGACCAACACATTACCCCAGTGGAGGGTCCCTGAGGACAGGACAGGACAGGGGGTTACTAAACACTCCTTAGAGGACTGGACCAACACATTACCCCAGTGGAGGGTCCCTGAGGACAGGACAGGGGGGTTACTAAACACTCCTTAGAGGACTGGACCAACACATTACCCCAGTGGAGGGTCCCTGAGGACAGGACAGGGGGGTTACTAAACACTCCTTAGAGGACTGGACCAACACATTACCCCAGTGGAGGGTCCCTGAGGACAGGACAGGGGGTTACTAAACACTCCTTAGAGGACTGGACCAACACATTACCCCAGTGGAGGGTCCCTGAGGACAGGACAGGACAGGGGGGTTACTAAACACTCCTTAGAGGACTGGACCAACACATTATCCCAGTGGAGGGTCCCTGAGGACAGGACAGGGGGTTACTAAACACTCCTTAGAGGACTGGACCAACACATTACCCCAGTGGAGGGTCCCTGAGGACAGGACAGGGGTTACTAAACACTCCTTAGAGGACTGGACCAACATATTACCCCAGTGGAGGTCCCTGAGGACAGGACAGGACAGGGGGTTACTAAACACTCCTTAGAGGACTGGACCAACACATTACCCCAGTGGAGGGTCCCTGAGGACAGGACAGGACAGGGGGGTTACTAAACACTCCTTAGAGGACTGGACCAACACATTACCCCAGTGGAGGGTCCCTGAGGACAGGACAGGACAGGGGGGTTACTAAACACTCCTTAGTGGACTGGACCAACACATTACCCCAGTGGAGGGTCCCTGAGGACAGGACAGGGGGGTTACTAACACACAGACAGGCAGACAGACCTGTGCTACCAGACAGACAGACAGACAGGCAGACAGACCTGTGCTACCAGACAGGCAGACAGACCTGTGTTACCAGACAGACAGGCAGACAGGCAGGCAGACAGACAGACCTGTGCTACCAGACAGACAGACAGACAGACAGGCAGGTAGACAGACAGGCAGGTAGACAGGCAGACAGACAGGCAGACAGGTAGGCAGACAGGCAGGCAGGTAGACAGGTAGGCAGACAGACAGGCAGACAGACAGGCAGGTAGACAGACAGGCAGGTAGGCAGACAGGCAGGTAGACAGACAGGCAGGCAGACAGACCTGTGTTACCAGACAGGCAGACAGACAGGCAGGCAGACAGGCAGGCAGACAGACAGACCTGTGCTACCAGACAGACAGACAGACAGGCAGGTAGACAGGCAGGTAGACAGGCAGACAGGTAGGCAGACAGACAGGCAGGCAGGTAGACAGACAGGCAGACAGACAGGCAGGTAGACAGACAGGCAGGTAGGCAGACAGACAGACAGGCAGGTAGACAGACAGACAGGCAGGTAGACAGACAGACAGACCTGTGTTCGAAGCAGAGCTCCTGTTCAGCCACAGCCAGAGCAGCAGTCACCTGGTGGAGGATACTCTGGGCTACCATCACCGACGCCAGCTGGGGAGGACGGGAGGAGGAGGGGGAGAGAAGAGGGGAGGAGGAGGGGAGGAGAGGGAGAGAGGAGGAGAGAGAGGAGGAGAGAGAGGAGGGGGAGGGGAGAGAGGAGGGGAGAGGAGAGAGGAGGGAGGAGGAGGGAGAGGAGAGGAGGGGGAGAGAGAGGGAGGAGAGAGAGAAGGAGGGAGGAGGAGAGGAGAGAGAGAAGGAGGGGGAGAGAGAGGAGGGAGGAGAGAGGAGGGAGGAGAGAGAGAGAGGAGGAGGAGGGGAGGAGAGGGAGAAGAGGGGAGGGGAGCGAGAGGAGGAGGAAGAGAGGAGGGGAGAGAGAGGAGGAGGAAGAGAGGAGGAGAGGAGAGTTTAGATATGTTTATGAACATATCACAAGGCTGCTCCCAATCAGATATACTGTAGAGAACCAAACACCCTCCTCACCTGTCCATTACTGTTCTCCAGGTCTCCTCACCTGTCCATTACTGTTCTCCAGGTCTCCCCACCTGTCCATTACTGTTCTCCAGGTCTCCTCACCTGTCCATTACTGTTCTCCAGGTCTCCTCACCTGTCCATTACTGTTCTCCAGGTCTCCTCACCTGTCCATTACTGTTCTCCAGGTCTCCTCACCTGTCCATTACTGTTCTCCAGGTCTCCTCACCTGTCCATTACTGTTCTCCAGGTCTCCTCACCTGTCCATTACTGTTCTCCAGGTCTCCCTACCTGTCCATTACTGTTCTCCAGGTCTCCCCACCTGTCCATTACTGTTCTCCAGGTCTCCTCACCTGTCCATTACTGTTCTCCAGGTCTCCTCACCTGTCCATTACTGTTCTCCAGGTCTCCTCACCTGTCCATTACTGTTCTCCAGGTCTCCTCACCTGTCCATTACTGTTCTCCAGGTCTCCTCACCTGTCCATTACTGTTCTCCAGGTCTCCCCACCTGTCCATTACTGTTCTCCAGGTCTCCTCACCTGTCCATTACTGTTCTCCAGGTCTCCTCACCTGTCCATTACTGTTCTCCAGGTCTCCTCACCTGTCCATTACTGTTCTCCAGGTCTCCTCACCTGTCCATTACTGTTCTCCAGGTCTCCTCACCTGTCCATTACTGTTCTCCAGGTCTCCCCACCTGTCCATTACTGTTCTCCAGGTCTCCTCACCTGTCCATTACTGTTCTCCAGGTCTCCTCACCTGTCCATTACTGTTCTCCAGGTCTCCTCACCTGTCCATTACTGTTCTCCAGGTCTCCTCACCTGTCCATTACTGTTCTCCAGGTCTCCTCACCTGTCCATTACTGTTCTCCAGGTCTCCCCACCTGTCCATTACTGTTCTCCAGGTCTCCTCACCTGTCCATTACTGTTCTCCAGGTCTCCTCACCTGTCCATTACTGTTCTCCAGGTCTCCCCACCTGTCCATTACTGTTCTCCAGGTCTCCTCACCTGTCCATTACTGTTCTCCAGGTCTCCTCACCTGTCCATTACTGTTCTCCAGGTCTCCTCACCTGTCCATTACTGTTCTCCAGGTCTCCTCACCTGTCCATTACTGTTCTCCAGGTCTCCTCACCTGTCCATTACTGTTCTCCAGGTCTCCTCACCTGTCCATTACTGTTCTCCAGGTCTCCCTACCTGTCCATTACTGTTCTCCAGGTCACTGCCTCCAAACTCAAACTCCAGGATGAGAAACAGCTGATCCTCACTGAAGAAATCTGATCAGAGAGAGAGAGACAGGTTATACAGACAGACAGGTTAGACAGACAGACAGCTTAGACAGACAGGTAAGATAGAGACACTGGTTAGAAGAGACAGACAGGTTAGGACATAGAGACAGTTAAGACAGACAGGTAAGACAGACAGACATACAGAGAGACAGACAGACATACAGAGAGACATACAGGTAAGACAGAGAGACATACAGGTAAGGCAGACAGACAGACAGGTTAGACAGACAGACAGGTTAGGGTGTCAGACCCATTTTTCTCCAGGTAGATGACAGACAGACAGGTAAGACAGACAGGTAATCAGATCCATCTTTCTCCAGGTAGATGACAGACAGGTAAGACAGACAGACAGGTTATCAGATCCATCTTCCTCCAGGTAGATGGTGAGCCATAACAAGCCATCTGCTCTAGTTTCCCATAATCCACCTCTGTCCAGATGGGAGCTGGTGCGTTTCGCATCGTGTTTATTTAGTTATTCTGAACACGTCGGTTTGTTTGCCACGTCAACTCTGTAAACCAATCAAAACGTGTGTACTATCCATGACACCATCTCTGCTGATCACGTCGGCCAATCACGTTATCCGTATCTAAAAATGGGAGCAGACAGCCGGAGACGTCGAGAGAGAGATCGCAGTCCGAACAACTGCTATCAGGTCAATTATTTATTTAGTTATTTATTTGTAATTCGACGATTTACTTATAGACGCGTGTATACAATCAATTGCCAAGCTGTTAAAATGTCTTTCCCAACTTAGAACACAGGAACCTTAGTAATGTAGATAGCTAGTTAGTTAAGTAGCTAGTTAGTTAGGTAGCTAGTTAGTTAGTTAGGTAGCTAGTTTGTTAGGTAGCTAGTTAGTTAGTTAGGTAAGTAGCTAGTTAGTTAGTTAAGTAGCTAGTTAGTTAGTTAAGTAGCTAGTTAGTTAGGTAAGTAGCTAGTTAGTTAGGTAAGTAGCTAGTTAGTTAGGTAAGTAGCTAGTTAGTTAGGTAAGTAGCTAGTTAGTTAGGTAAGTAGCTAGTTAGTTAGTTAGTTAGCTAGTTAGTTAGTTAGGTAGTTAGTTAGTTAGGTAGCTAGTTAGTTAGTTAGGTAGCTAGGTAGTTAGGTAGCTAGGTAGCTGGTTAGTTAGGTAGCTGGTTAGTTAGGTACCTAGTCAGTTAGGTAGCAAGTATGTAAATGTAAGTAGATGTTGCTAGCTAGCAGGAGCAGATCGCTTTAGCACAAGCTAGCATTTTAACTATCAGTTTATTCTAAGTTTAAGACTACAAAACGACTACAAAAGACTACAAAACTTCTATAGGACACGTAGTGTAAATCTACTAGAGTCATCAAGCCAGGACCAATCAATCAATCAATCAATCAATCAATCAAATGTATTTATAAAGCCCTTCTTACATCAGCTGATATCTCAAAGTGCTGTACAGAAACCCAGCCTAAAACCCCAAACAGCAAGCAATACAGGTGTAGAAGCACGGTGGCTAGGAAAAACTCCCCTAGAAAGGCCAGAACCTAGGAAGAAACCTAGAGAGGAACCAGGCTCTGAGGGGTGGACCAGTCCTCTTCTGGCTGTGCTGGGTGGAGATTAGAAACCTAGAGAGGAACCAGGCTATGAGGGGTGGAGATTAGAAACCTAGAGAGGAACCAGGCTCTGAGGGGTGGGCCAGTCCTCTTCTGGCTGTGCTGGGTGGAGATTAGAAACCTAGAGAGGAACCAGGCTATGAGGGGTGGAGATTAGAAACCTAGAGAGGAACCAGGCTCTGAGGGGTGGAGATTAGAAACCTAGAGAGGAACCAGGCTTTGAGGGGTGGACCAGTCCTCTTCTGGCTGTGCCTGGTGGAGATTAGAAACCTAGAGAGGAACCAGGCTATGAGGGGTGGACCAGTCCTCTTCTGGCTGTGCTGGGTGGAGATTAGAAACCTAGAGAGGAACCAGGCTATGAGGGGTGGAGATTAGAAACCTAGAGAGGAACCAGGCTCTGAGGGGTGGAGATTAGAAACCTAGAGAGGAACCAGGCTCTGAGGGGTGGAGATTAGAAACCTAGAGAGGAACCAGCTCTGAGGGGTGGACCAGTCCTCTTCTGGCTGTGCCGGGTGGAGATTAGAAACCTAGAGAGGAACCAGGCTATGAGGGGTGGACCAGTCCTCTTCTGGCTGTGCCGGGTAGAGAGGAACCAGACTATGAGGGGTGGAGATTAGAAACCTAGAGAGGAACCAGGCTCTGAGGGGTGGACCAGTCCTCTTCTGGCTGTGCCGGGTGGAGATTAGAAACCTAGAGAGGAACCAGGCTATGAGGGGTGGAGATTAGAAACCTAGAGAGGAACCAGGCTATGAGGGGTGGACCAGTCCTCTTCTGGCTGTGCTGGGTGGAGATTAGAAACCTAGAGAGGAACCAGGCTATGAGGGGTGGAGATTAGAAACCTAGAGAGGAACCAGGCTCTGAGGGGTGGAGATTAGATTCTGGGGTATTGCGAGGTCATTCTGGGGTATTGCGATGTCATTCTGGGGTATTGCGATGTCATTCTGGGGTATTGCGATGTCATTCTGGGGTATTGTTGTAGATTAACCCAGAATAAGGATGTAAAGTAATAAAATGTGGAAAAGGGGAAGTGGTCTGTATAAATCATACCAAAGCTAGCGAGCTCCCAGACTGAAGGGGACCAGATAGGGGACCAGATAGAGCTAGTGAGCTCCCAGACTGAAGGGGACCAGATAGGGGACCAGATAGAGCTAGTGAGCTCCCAGACTGAAGGGGACCAGATAGGGGACCAGATAGAGCTAGTGAGCTCCCAGACTGAAGAGGACCAGATAGAGCTAGTGAGCTCCCAGACTGAAGAGGACCAGATAGGGGACCAGATAGGGCTAGTGAGCTCCCAGACTGAAGGGGACCAGATAGGGGACCAGATAGAGCTAGTGAGCTCCCAGACTGAAGGGGACCAGATAGAGCTAGCGAGCTCCCAGACTGAAGGGGATCAGATAGAGCTAGCGAGCTCCCAGACTGAAGGGGATCAGATAGAGCTAGTGAGCTCCCAGACTGAAGGGGACCAGATAGAGCTAGCGAGCTCCCAGACTGAAGGGGACCAGATAGAGCTAGTGAGCTCCCAGACTGAAGGGGACCAGATAGAGCTAGTGAGCTCCCAGACTGAAGGGGACCAGATAGAGGACCAGATAGAGCTAGTGAGCTCCCAGACTGAAGAGGACCAGATAGAGCTAGTGAGCTCCCAGAATGAAGGGGACCAGATAGAGGACCAGATAGAGCTAGTGAGCTCCCAGACTGAAGAGGACCAGATAGAGCTAGTGAGCTCCCAGACTGAAGAGGACCAGATAGAGCTGGTGAGCTCCCAGACTGAAGGGGACCAGATAGGGGACCAGATAGAGCTAGTGAGCTCCCAGACTGAAGGGGACCAGATAGAGCTAGCGAGCTCCCAGACTGAAGGGGACCAGATAGGGGACCAGATAGAGCTAGTGAGCTCCCAGACTGAAGGGGACCAGATAGGGGACCAGATAGAGCTAGTGAGCTCCCAGACTGAAGGGGACCAGATAGGGGACCAGATAGAGCTAGTGAGCTCCCAGACTGAAGGGGACCAGATAGAGCTAGTGAGCTCCCAGACTGAAGGGGACCAGATAGGGGACCAGATAGAGCTAGTGAGCTCCCAGACTGAAGGGGACCAGATAGTGGACCAGATAGGGGACCAGATAGAGCTAGTGAGCTCCCAGACTGAAGAGGACCAGATAGAGCTAGTGAGCTCCCAGACTGAAGGGGACCAGATAGGGGACCAGATAGAGCTAGTGAGCTCCCAGACTGAAGGGGACCAGATAGAGCTAGTGAGCTCCCAGACTGAAGGGGACCAGATAGAGCTAGTGAGCTCCCAGACTGAAGAGGACCAGATAGGGGACCAGATAGAGCTAGTGAGCTCCCAGACTGAAGAGGACCAGATAGAGCTAGTGAGCTCCCAGACTGAAGGGGGACCAGATAGAGCTAGTGAGCTCCAAGACTGAAGGGGACCAGATAGGGGACCAGATAGAGCTAGTGAGCTCCCAGACTGAAGGGGACCAGATAGAGGACCAGATAGAGCTAGTGAGCTCCCAGACTGAAGGGGACCAGATAGAGGACCAGATAGAGCTAGTGAGCTCCCAGACTGAAGGGGACCAGATAGAGGACCAGATAGAGCTAGTGAGCTCCCAGACTGAAGGGGACCAGATAGAGGACCAGATAGAGCTAGTGAGCTCCCAGACTGAAGGGGACCAGATAGAGGACCAGATAGAGCTAGTGAGCTCCCAGACTGAAGAGGACCAGATAGAGCTAGTGAGCTCCCAGACTGAAGGGGACCAGATAGTGGACCAGATAGGGGACCAGATAGAGCTAGTGAGCTCCCAGACTGAAGAGGACCAGATAGAGCTAGTGAGCTCCCAGACTGAAGGGGACCAGATAGGGGACCAGATAGAGCTAGTGAGCTCCCAGACTGAAGGGGACCAGATAGAGCTAGTGAGCTCCCAGACTGAAGGGGACCAGATAGAGCTAGTGAGCTCCCAGACTGAAGAGGACCAGATAGGGGACCAGATAGAGCTAGTGAGCTCCCAGACTGAAGAGGACCAGATAGAGCTAGTGAGCTCCCAGACTGAAGGGGACCAGATAGAGCTAGTGAGCTCCAAGACTGAAGGGGACCAGATAGGGGACCAGATAGAGCTAGTGAGCTCCCAGACTGAAGGGGACCAGATAGAGGACCAGATCGAGCTAGTGAGCTCCCAGACTGAAGGGGACCAGATAGAGGACCAGATAGAGCTAGTGAGCTCCCAGACTGAAGAGGACCAGATAGAGCTAGTGAGCTCCCAGACTGAAGGGGACCAGATAGAGCTAGCGAGCTCCCAGACTGAAGGGGACCAGATAGGGGACCAGATAGAGCTAGTGAGCTCCCAGACTGAAGGGGACCAGATAGGGGACCAGATAGAGCTAGTGAGCTCCCAGACTGAAGGGGACCAGATAGGGGACCAGATAGAGCTAGTGAGCTCCCAGACTGAAGGGGACCAGATAGAGCTAGTGAGCTCCCAGACTGAAGGGGACCAGATAGGGGACCAGATAGAGCTAGTGAGCTCCCAGACTGAAGGGGACCAGATAGAGCTAGCGAGCTCCCAGACTGAAGGGGATCAGATAGAGCTAGCGAGCTCCCAGACTGAAGGGGATCAGATAGAGCTAGTGAGCTCCCAGACTGAAGGGGACCAGATAGAGCTAGCGAGCTCCCAGACTGAAGGGGACCAGATAGAGCTAGTGAGCTCCCAGACTGAAGGGGACCAGATAGAGCTAGTGAGCTCCCAGACTGAAGGGGACCAGATAGAGGACCAGATAGAGCTAGTGAGCTCCCAGACTGAAGAGGACCAGATAGAGCTAGTGAGCTCCCAGAATGAAGGGGACCAGATAGAGGACCAGATAGAGCTAGTGAGCTCCCAGACTGAAGAGGACCAGATAGAGCTAGTGAGCTCCCAGACTGAAGAGGACCAGATAGAGCTAGTGAGCTCCCAGACTGAAGGGGACCAGATAGGGGACCAGATAGAGCTAGTGAGCTCCCAGACTGAAGGGGACCAGATAGAGCTAGCGAGCTCCCAGACTGAAGGGGACCAGATAGGGGACCAGATAGAGCTAGTGAGCTCCCAGACTGAAGGGGACCAGATAGGGGACCAGATAGAGCTAGTGAGCTCCCAGACTGAAGGGGACCAGATAGGGGACCAGATAGAGCTAGTGAGCTCCCAGACTGAAGGGGACCAGATAGAGCTAGTGAGCTCCCAGACTGAAGGGGACCAGATAGGGGACCAGATAGAGCTAGTGAGCTCCCAGACTGAAGGGGACCAGATAGTGGACCAGATAGGGGACCAGATAGAGCTAGTGAGCTCCCAGACTGAAGAGGACCAGATAGAGCTAGTGAGCTCCCAGACTGAAGGGGACCAGATAGGGGACCAGATAGAGCTAGTGAGCTCCCAGACTGAAGGGGACCAGATAGAGCTAGTGAGCTCCCAGACTGAAGGGGACCAGATAGAGCTAGTGAGCTCCCAGACTGAAGAGGACCAGATAGGGGACCAGATAGAGCTAGTGAGCTCCCAGACTGAAGAGGACCAGATAGAGCTAGTGAGCTCCCAGACTGAAGGGGACCAGATAGAGCTAGTGAGCTCCAAGACTGAAGGGGACCAGATAGGGGACCAGATAGAGCTAGTGAGCTCCCAGACTGAAGGGGACCAGATAGAGGACCAGATAGAGCTAGTGAGCTCCCAGACTGAAGGGGACCAGATAGAGGACCAGATAGAGCTAGTGAGCTCCCAGACTGAAGGGGACCAGATAGAGGACCAGATAGAGCTAGTGAGCTCCCAGACTGAAGGGGACCAGATAGAGGACCAGATAGAGCTAGTGAGCTCCCAGACTGAAGGGGACCAGATAGAGGACCAGATAGAGCTAGTGAGCTCCCAGACTGAAGAGGACCAGATAGAGCTAGTGAGCTCCCAGACTGAAGGGGACCAGATAGTGGACCAGATAGGGGACCAGATAGAGCTAGTGAGCTCCCAGACTGAAGAGGACCAGATAGAGCTAGTGAGCTCCCAGACTGAAGGGGACCAGATAGGGGACCAGATAGAGCTAGTGAGCTCCCAGACTGAAGGGGACCAGATAGAGCTAGTGAGCTCCCAGACTGAAGGGGACCAGATAGAGCTAGTGAGCTCCCAGACTGAAGAGGACCAGATAGGGGACCAGATAGAGCTAGTGAGCTCCCAGACTGAAGAGGACCAGATAGAGCTAGTGAGCTCCCAGACTGAAGGGGACCAGATAGAGCTAGTGAGCTCCAAGACTGAAGGGGACCAGATAGGGGACCAGATAGAGCTAGTGAGCTCCCAGACTGAAGGGGACCAGATAGAGGACCAGATAGAGCTAGTGAGCTCCCAGACTGAAGGGGACCAGATAGAGGACCAGATAGAGCTAGTGAGCTCCCAGACTGAAGAGGACCAGATAGAGCTAGTGAGCTCCCAGACTGAAGGGGACCAGATAGAGCTAGCGAGCTCCCAGACTGAAGGGGACCAGATAGGGGACCAGATAGAGCTAGTGAGCTCCCAGACTGAAGGGGACCAGATAGAGCTAGCGAGCTCCCAGACTGAAGGGGACCAGATAGGGGACCAGATAGAGCTAGTGAGCTCCCAGACTGAAGGGGACCAGATAGAGCTAGTGAGCTCCCAGACTGAAGAGGACCAGATAGAGCTAGTGAGCTCCCAGACTGAAGGGGACCAGATAGAGCTAGTGAGCACCCAGACTGAAGGGGACCAGATAGAGCTAGTGAGCTCCCAGACTGAAGAGGACCAGATAGGGGACCAGATAGAGCTAGTGAGCTCCCAGACTGAAGGGGACCAGATAGAGCTAGTGAGCTCCCAGACTGAAGGGGACCAGATAGGGGACCAGATAGAGCTAGTGAGCTCCCAGACTGAAGGGGACCAGATAGGGGACCAGATAGAGCTAGCGAGCTCCCAGACTGAAGGGGACCAGATAGGGGACCAGATAGAGCTAGCGAGCTCCCAGACTGAAGGGGACCAGATAGGGGACCAGATAGAGCTAGTGAGCTCCCAGACTGAAGGGGACCAGATAGGGGACCAGATAGAGCTAGCGAGCTCCCAGACTGAAGGGGACCAGATAGGGGACCAGATAGAGCTAGTGAGCTCCCAGACTGAAGGGGACCAGATAGAGCTAGTGAGCTCCCAGACTGAAGGGGACCAGATAGTGGACCAGATAGGGGACCAGATAGAGCTAGTGAGCTCCCAGACTGAAGGGGACCAGATAGAGCTAGTGAGCTCCCAGACTGAAGGGGACCAGATAGAGGACCAGATAGAGCTAGTGAGCTCCCAGACTGAAGGGGACCAGATAGAGCTAGTGAGCTCCCAGACTGAAGGGGACCAGATAGAGCTAGTGAGCTCCCAGACTGAAGGGGACCAGATAGGGGACCAGATAGGGGACCAGATAGAGCTAGTGAGCTCCCAGACTGAAGGGGACCAGATAGAGGACCAGATAGAGCTAGTGAGCTCCCAGACTGAAGGGGACCAGATAGAGCTAGTGAGCTCCCAGACTGAAGAGGACCAGATAGAGCTAGTGAGCTCTCAGACTGAAGGGGACCAGATAGTGGACCAGATAGGGGACCAGATAGAGCTAGTGAGCTCCCAGACTGAAGGGGACCAGATAGAGGACCAGATAGAGCTAGTGAGCTCCCAGACTGAAGGGGACCAGATAGGGGACCAGATAGAGCTAGCGAGCTCCCAGACTGAAGAGGACCAGATAGAGCTAGTGAGCTCCCAGACTGAAGAGGACCAGATAGAGCTAGTGAGCTCCCAGACTGAAGGGGACCAGATAGGGGACCAGATAGAGCTAGTGAGCTCCCAGACTGAAGGGGACCAGATAGAGGACCAGATAGGGGACCAGATAGAGCTAGTGAGCTCCCAGACTGAAGGGGACCAGATAGGGGACCAGATAGAGCTAGTGAGCTCCCAGACTGAAGGGGACCAGATAGGGGACCAGATAGAGCTAGTGAGCTCCCAGACTGAAGAGGACCAGATAGAGCTAGTGAGCTCCCAGACTGAAGGGGACCAGATAGAGGACCAGATAGGGGACCAAATAGAGCTAGTGAGCTCCCAGACTGAAGAGGACCAGATAGAGCTAGTGAGCTCCCAGACTGAAGGGGACCAGATAGTGGCCCAGATAGGGGACCAGATAGGGGACCAGATAGAGCTAGCGAGCTCCCAGACTGAAGGGGACCAGATAGAGCTAGTGAGCTCCCAGACTGAAGGGGACCAGATAGAGCTAGTGAGCTCCCAGACTGAAGGGGACCAGATAGGGGACCAGATAGAGCTAGTGAGCTCCCAGACTGAAGGGGACCAGATAGAGCTAGTGAGCTCCCAGACTGAAGGGGACCAGATAGAGCTAGTGAGCTCCCAGACTGAAGAGGACCAGATAGGGGACCAGATAGGGGACCAGATAGAGCTAGTGAGCTCCCAGACTGAAGGGGACCAGATAGTGGACCAGATAGAGGACCAGATAGAGCTAGCGAGCTCCCAGACTGAAGGGGACCAGATAGAGGACCAGATAGAGCTAGTGAGCTCCCAGACTGAAGGGGACCAGATAGGGGACCAGATAGAGCTAGTGAGCTCCCAGACTGAAGGGGACCAGATAGAGCTAGTGAGCTCCCAGACTGAAGAGGACCAGATAGGGGACCAGATAGAGCTAGTGAGCTCCCAGACTGAAGGGGACCAGATAGAGGACCAGATAGAGCTAGTGAGCTCCCCAGACTGAAGAGGACCAGATAGAGCTAGTGAGCTCCCAGACTGAAGGGGACCAGATAGAGGACCAGATAGAGCTAGTGAGCTCCCAGACTGAAGGGGACCAGATAGGGGACCAGATAGGGGACCAGATAGGGGACCAGATAGAGCTAGTGAGCTCCCAGACTGAAGGGGACCAGATAGAGGACCAGATAGAGCTAGTGAGCTCCCAGACTGAAGGGGACCAGATAGGGGACCAGATAGAGCTAGTGAGCTCCCAGACTGAAGGGGACCAGATAGAGCTAGTGAGCTCCCAGACTGAAGAGGACCAGATAGGGGACCAGATAGAGCTAGTGAGCTCCCAGACTGAAGGGGACCAGATAGAGCTAGTGAGCTCCCAGACTGAAGAGGACCAGATAGAGCTAGTGAGCTCCCAGACTGAAGGGGACCAGATAGGGGACCAGATAGAGCTAGTGAGCTCCCAGACTGAAGGGGACCAGATAGGGGACCAGATAGAGCTAGTGAGCTCCCAGACTGAAGGGGACCAGATAGGGGACCAGATAGAGCTAGTGAGCTCCCAGACTGAAGGGGACCAGATAGAGCTAGTGAGCTCCCAGACTGAAGGGGACCAGATAGAGCTAGTGAGCTCCCAGACTGAAGGGGACCAGATAGGGGACCAGATAGAGCTAGTGAGCTCCCAGACTGAAGGGGACCAGATAGAGCTAGTGAGCTCCCAGACTGAAGGGGACCAGATAGAGCTAGTGAGCTCCCAGACTGAAGAGGACCAGATAGGGGACCAGATAGGGGACCAGATAGAGCTAGTGAGCTCCCAGACTGAAGGGGACCAGATAGTGGACCAGATAGAGGACCAGATAGAGCTAGCGAGCTCCCAGACTGAAGGGGACCAGATAGAGGACCAGATAGAGCTAGTGAGCTCCCAGACTGAAGGGGACCAGATAGAGCTAGTGAGCTCCCCAGACTGAAGGGGACCAGATAGAGGACCAGATAGAGCTAGTGAGCTCCCCAGACTGAAGAGGACCAGATAGAGCTAGTGAGCTCCCAGACTGAAGGGGACCAGATAGAGGACCAGATAGAGCTAGTGAGCTCCCAGACTGAAGGGGACCAGATAGAGCTAGTGAGCTCCCAGACTGAAGGGGACCAGATAGAGGACCAGATAGGGGACCAAATAGAGCTAGTGAGCTCCCAGACTGAAGAGGACCAGATAGAGCTAGTGAGCTCCCAGACTGAAGGGGACCAGATAGGGGACCAGATAGGGGACCAGATAGAGCTAGCGAGCTCCCAGACTGAAGGGGACCAGATAGAGCTAGTGAGCTCCCAGACTGAAGGGGACCAGATAGAGCTAGTGAGCTCCCAGACTGAAGGGGACCAGATAGGGGACCAGATAGAGCTAGTGAGCTCCCAGACTGAAGGGGACCAGATAGAGCTAGTGAGCTCCCAGACTGAAGGGGACCAGATAGAGCTAGTGAGCTCCCAGACTGAAGAGGACCAGATAGGGGACCAGATAGGGGACCAGATAGAGCTAGTGAGCTCCCAGACTGAAGGGGACCAGATAGTGGACCAGATAGAGGACCAGATAGAGCTAGCGAGCTCCCAGACTGAAGGGGACCAGATAGAGGACCAGATAGAGCTAGTGAGCTCCCAGACTGAAGGGGACCAGATAGGGGACCAGATAGAGCTAGTGAGCTCCCAGACTGAAGGGGACCAGATAGAGCTAGTGAGCTCCCAGACTGAAGAGGACCAGATAGGGGACCAGATAGAGCTAGTGAGCTCCCAGACTGAAGGGGACCAGATAGAGGACCAGATAGAGCTAGTGAGCTCCCAGACTGAAGAGGACCAGATAGAGCTAGTGAGCTCCCAGACTGAAGGGGACCAGATAGAGGACCAGATAGAGCTAGTGAGCTCCCAGACTGAAGGGGACCAGATAGGGGACCAGATAGGGGACCAGATAGAGCTAGTGAGCTCCCAGACTGAAGGGGACCAGATAGAGGACCAGATAGAGCTAGTGAGCTCCCAGACTGAAGGGGACCAGATAGGGGACCAGATAGAGCTAGTGAGCTCCCAGACTGAAGGGGACCAGATAGAGCTAGTGAGCTCCCAGACTGAAGAGGACCAGATAGGGGACCAGATAGAGCTAGTGAGCTCCCAGACTGAAGGGGACCAGATAGAGCTAGTGAGCTCCCAGACTGAAGAGGACCAGATAGAGCTAGTGAGCTCCCCAGACTGAAGGGGACCAGATAGGGGACCAGATAGAGCTAGTGAGCTCCCAGACTGAAGGGGACCAGATAGGGGACCAGATAGAGCTAGTGAGCTCCCAGACTGAAGGGGACCAGATAGGGGACCAGATAGAGCTAGTGAGCTCCCAGACTGAAGGGGACCAGATAGAGCTAGTGAGCTCCCAGACTGAAGGGGACCAGATAGAGCTAGTGAGCTCCCAGACTGAAGGGGACCAGATAGGGGACCAGATAGAGCTAGTGAGCTCCCAGACTGAAGGGGACCAGATAGAGCTAGTGAGCTCCCAGACTGAAGGGGACCAGATAGAGCTAGTGAGCTCCCAGACTGAAGAGGACCAGATAGGGGACCAGATAGGGGACCAGATAGAGCTAGTGAGCTCCCAGACTGAAGGGGACCAGATAGTGGACCAGATAGAGGACCAGATAGAGCTAGCGAGCTCCCAGACTGAAGGGGACCAGAT
The DNA here is from genome assembly GCF_905237065.1 of Salmo salar. Taxonomy (NCBI): domain Eukaryota; kingdom Metazoa; phylum Chordata; class Actinopteri; order Salmoniformes; family Salmonidae; genus Salmo; species Salmo salar. Next base: position 62,755 of record NW_025547345.1, read on the forward strand.
AGAGGACCAGATAGAGCTAGTGAGCTCCCAGACTGAAGGGGACCAGATAGAGCTAGTGAGCTCCCAGACTGAAGGGGACCAGATAGAGGACCAGATAGAGCTAGTGAGCTCCCAGACTGAAGAGGACCAGATAGAGCTAGTGAGCTCCCAGACTGAAGGGGACCAGATAGAGGACCAGATAGAGCTAGTGAGCTCCCAGACTGAAGGGGACCAGATAGAGCTAGTGAGCTCCCAGACTGAAGGGGACCAGATAGAGGACCAGATAGGGGACCAAATAGAGCTAGTGAGCTCCCAGACTGAAGAGGACCAGATAGAGCTAGTGAGCTCCCAGACTGAAGGGGACCAGATAGTGGCCCAGATAGGGGACCAGATAGGGGACCAGATAGAGCTAGCGAGCTCCCAGACTGAAGGGGACCAGATAGAGCTAGTGAGCTCCCAGACTGAAGGGGACCAGATAGAGCTAGTGAGCTCCCAGACTGAAGGGGACCAGATAGGGGACCAGATAGAGCTAGTGAGCTCCCAGACTGAAGGGGACCAGATAGAGCTAGTGAGCTCCCAGACTGAAGGGGACCAGATAGAGCTAGTGAGCTCCCAGACTGAAGAGGACCAGATAGGGGACCAGATAGGGGACCAGATAGAGCTAGTGAGCTCCCAGACTGAAGGGGACCAGATAGTGGACCAGATAGAGGACCAGATAGAGCTAGCGAGCTCCCAGACTGAAGGGGACCAGATAGAGGACCAGATAGAGCTAGTGAGCTCCCAGACTGAAGGGGACCAGATAGGGGACCAGATAGAGCTAGTGAGCTCCCAGACTGAAGGGGACCAGATAGAGCTAGTGAGCTCCCAGACTGAAGAGGACCAGATAGGGGACCAGATAGAGCTAGTGAGCTCCCCAGACTGAAGGGGACCAGATAGAGGACCAGATAGAGCTAGTGAGCTCCCAGACTGAAGAGGACCAGATAGAGCTAGTGAGCTCCCAGACTGAAGGGGACCAGATAGAGGACCAGATAGAGCTAGTGAGCTCCCAGACTGAAGGGGACCAGATAGGGGACCAGATAGGGGACCAGATAGAGCTAGTGAGCTCCCAGACTGAAGGGGACCAGATAGAGGACCAGATAGAGCTAGTGAGCTCCCAGACTGAAGGGGACCAGATAGGGGGACCAGATAGAGCTAGTGAGCTCCCAGACTGAAGGGGACCAGATAGAGCTAGTGAGCTCCCAGACTGAAGAGGACCAGATAGAGCTAGTGAGCTCCCAGACTGAAGGGGACCAGATAGAGCTAGTGAGCTCCCAGACTGAAGAGGACCAGATAGAGCTAGTGAGCTCCCAGACTGAAGGGGACCAGATAGGGGACCAGATAGAGCTAGTGAGCTCCCAGACTGAAGGGGACCAGATAGGGGACCAGATAGAGCCAGTGAGCTCCCAGACTGAAGGGGACCAGATAGGGGACCAGATAGAGCTAGTGAGCTCCCAGACTGAAGGGGACCAGATAGAGCTAGTGAGCTCCCAGACTGAAGGGGACCAGATAGAGCTAGTGAGCTCCCAGACTGAAGGGGACCAGATAGGGGACCAGATAGAGCTAGTGAGCTCCCAGACTGAAGGGGGACCAGATAGAGCTAGTGAGCTCCCAGACTGAAGGGGACCAGATAGAGCTAGTGAGCTCCCAGACTGAAGAGGACCAGATAGGGGACCAGATAGGGGACCAGATAGAGCTAGTGAGCTCCCAGACTGAAGGGGACCAGATAGTGGACCAGATAGAGGACCAGATAGAGCTAGCGAGCTCCCAGACTGAAGGGGACCAGATAGAGGACCAGATAGAGCTAGTGAGCTCCCAGACTGAAGGGGACCAGATAGAGCTAGTGAGCTCCCCAGACTGAAGGGGACCAGATAGAGGACCAGATAGAGCTAGTGAGCTCCCAGACTGAAGAGGACCAGATAGAGCTAGTGAGCTCCCAGACTGAAGGGGACCAGATAGAGGACCAGATAGAGCTAGTGAGCTCCCAGACTGAAGGGGACCAGATAGGGGACCAGATAGGGGACCAGATAGAGCTAGTGAGCTCCCAGACTGAAGGGGACCAGATAGAGGACCAGATAGAGCTAGTGAGCTCCCAGACTGAAGGGGACCAGATAGGGGACCAGATAGAGCTAGTGAGCTCCCAGACTGAAGGGGACCAGATAGAGCTAGTGAGCTCCCAGACTGAAGAGGACCAGATAGGGGACCAGATAGAGCTAGTGAGCTCCCAGACTGAAGGGGACCAGATAGAGCTAGTGAGCTCCCAGACTGAAGAGGACCAGATAGAGCTAGTGAGCTCCCAGACTGAAGGGACCAGATAGGGGACCAGATAGAGCTAGTGAGCTCCCAGACTGAAGGGGACCAGATAGGGGACCAGATAGAGCTAGTGAGCTCCCAGACTGAAGGGGACCAGATAGGGGACCAGATAGAGCTAGTGAGCTCCCAGACTGAAGGGGACCAGATAGAGCTAGTGAGCTCCCAGACTGAAGGGGACCAGATAGAGCTAGTGAGCTCCCAGACTGAAGGGGACCAGATAGGGGACCAGATAGAGCTAGTGAGCTCCCAGACTGAAGGGGACCAGATAGAGCTAGTGAGCTCCCAGACTGAAGGGGACCAGATAGAGCTAGTGAGCTCCCAGACTGAAGAGGACCAGATAGGGGACCAGATAGGGGACCAGATAGAGCTAGTGAGCTCCCAGACTGAAGGGGACCAGATAGTGGACCAGATAGAGGACCAGATAGAGCTAGCGAGCTCCCAGACTGAAGGGGACCAGATAGAGGACCAGATAGAGCTAGTGAGCTCCCAGACTGAAGGGGACCAGATAGAGCTAGTGAGCTCCCAGACTGAAGGGGACCAGATAGAGGACCAGATAGAGCTAGTGAGCTCCCAGACTGAAGAGGACCAGATAGAGCTAGTGAGCTCCCAGACTGAAGGGGACCAGATAGAGGACCAGATAGAGCTAGTGAGCTCCCAGACTGAAGGGGACCAGATAGGGGACCAGATAGGGGACCAGATAGAGCTAGTGAGCTCCCAGACTGAAGGGGACCAGATAGAGGACCAGATAGAGCTAGTGAGCTCCCAGACTGAAGGGGACCAGATAGGGGACCAGATAGAGCTAGTGAGCTCCCAGACTGAAGGGGACCAGATAGAGCTAGTGAGCTCCCAGACTGAAGAGGACCAGATAGGGGACCAGATAGAGCTAGTGAGCTCCCAGACTGAAGGGGACCAGATAGAGCTAGTGAGCTCCCAGACTGAAGAGGACCAGATAGAGCTAGTGAGCTCCCAGACTGAAGGGGACCAGATAGGGGACCAGATAGAGCTAGTGAGCTCCCAGACTGAAGGGGACCAGATAGGGGACCAGATAGAGCTAGTGAGCTCCCAGACTGAAGGGGACCAGATAGGGGACCAGATAGAGCTAGTGAGCTCCCAGACTGAAGGGGACCAGATAGAGCTAGTGAGCTCCCAGACTGAAGGGGACCAGATAGGGGACCAGATAGGGCTAGTGAGCTCCCAGACTGAAGGGGACCAGATAGAGCTAGTGAGCTCCCAGACTGAAGGGGACCAGATAGAGCTAGTGAGCTCCCAGACTGAAGGGGACCAGATAGGGGACCAGATAGTGGACCAGATAGAGCTAGTGAGCTCCCAGACTGAAGGGGACCAGATAGGGGACCAGATAGAGCTAGTGAGCTCCCAGACTGAAGGGGACCAGATAGAGCTAGTGAGCTCCCAGACTGAAGAGGACCAGATAGGGGACCAGATAGAGCTAGTGAGCTCCCAGACTGAAGGGGACCAGATAGGGGACCAGATAGAGCTAGTGAGCTCCCAGACTGAAGGGGACCAGATAGAGCTAGTGAGCTCCCAGACTGAAGGGGATCAGATAGAGCTAGTGAGCTCCCAGACTGAAGGGGATCAGATAGAGCTAGTGAGCTCCCAGACTGAAGGGGACCAGATAGGGGACCAGATAGAGCTAGTGAGCTCCCAGACTGAAGGGGACCAGATAGGGGACCAGATAGAGGACCAGATAGAGCTAGTGAGCTCCCAGACTGAAGGGGACCAGATAGGGGACCAGATAGAGCTAGTGAGCTCCCAGACTGAAGGGGACCAGATAGAGCTAGTGAGCTCCCAGACTGAAGGGGACCAGATAGAGGACCAGATAGAGCTAGTGAGCTCCCAGACTGAAGAGGACCAGATAGGGGACCAGATAGAGCTAGTGAGCTCCCAGACTGAAGGGGACCAGATAGAGCTAGTGAGCTCCCAGACTGAAGGGGACCAGATAGAGCTAGTGAGCTCCCAGAATGCAATATGAATTGTCTTGATCTTATGAAGACTCCGTCGACCACTTAGCCAATTTATTGAAACGGAGCCAACGTTAGAAACTGTAAACATGTAGGTCCTTTATCATTTATAAAAACAGTTTGTTTGGTTTTAGTCATTTAAAAAAATAGACGGGAAAATAATAAAATAAATTCTACTTTTACTGAAACTACCCGCTCGCTGGCCGGATGTTTGACACCCCCTGGGTTAAAAAGGGAGACAGACAGGTGAACAGGTGTACAGGTGAACAGGTGAGTCTCTCACCTGGTCGGTCATTCTCTGATCCTCTCTGTGTTTTGAAGGAGTCCCAGGCTTTTAGCAGACCTGGAGGATAGCAGCCCTGGACACAGTGGAGACTGGACACACACACACTAACATTAGGACCTATTGACCTAGCAATTCTACATACACTATCTGAGAGAGACAGAGAGAGAGAGAGAGAGAGAGACAGAAGCAGAGAGAGAGAGACAGAGAGAGAGAGAGAGAGAGAGAGAGAGAGACAGAGAGAGACAGAAGCAGAGAGAGAGAGACAGCGAGAGAGAGAGAGAGAGAGAGAGAGAGAGAGAGAGAGAGACAGAGAGAGAGAGGCAGAGATAGATAGAGAGAGAGACAGAAGCAGAGAGAGAGACAGCGAGACAGAGGCAGAGAGAGACAGAGAGAGAGACAGAAGCAGAGAGAGAGACAGCGAGAGAGACAGAAGCAGAGAGAGAGAGAGAGAGACAGCGAGAGAGACAGAAGCAGAGAGAGAGAGAGAGAGAGAGACAGAAGCAGAGAGAGAGACAGAAGCAGAGAGAGAGAGAAGCAGAGAGAGAGAGAGAGAGAGAGAGACAGAAGCAAGAGAGAGAGAGAGAGAGAGAGAGACAGAAGCAGAGAGAGAGAGAGACAGAGACAGAAGCAGAGAGAGAGAGAGAGACAGAGAGAGAGAGAGAGAGAGAGACAGAAGCAGAGAGAGAGACAGTGAGAGAGAGAGACAGAGACACATGCAGAGAGAGAGACAGAGAGAGAGACAGAAGCAGAGAGAGAGAGACAGAGAGAGAGACAGAAGCAGAGAGAGAGACAGTGAGAGAGAGAGACAGAGACACATGCAGAGAGAGAGACAGAGAGAGAGAGAGAGAGAGAGAGAGAGAGAGAGAGAGAGAGACAGAGAGAGAGAGAGAGAGAGACAGAAGCAGAGAGAGAGAGAGACAGAGAGAGAGAGAGACAGTGTATTTACTCTTTCAGTCCGATGAAGCCAGTGGTCTGGTTCTGCTTCTTCTCCTTTAGACTGCTCAGCTCCCTGAGACAGACACCATTAGTACAGACAGACAGACACCATTAGTACAGACAGACAGACACCATTAGTACAGACAGACACCATTAGTACAGACAGACAGACACCATTAGTACAGACAGACACCATTAGTACAGACAGACAGACACCATTAGTACAGACAGACAGACACCATTAGTACAGACAGACACCATTAGTACAGACAGACAGACACCATTAGTACAGACAGACACCATTAGTACAGACAGACACCATTAGTACAGACAGACAGACACCATTAGTACAGACAGACAGACACCATTAGTACAGACAGACACCATTAGTACAGACAGACAGACACCATTAGTACAGACAGACACCATTAGTACAGACAGACACCATTAGTACAGACAGACACCATTAGTACAGACAGACACCATTAGTACAGACAGACACCATTAGTACAGACAGACACCATTAGTACAGACAGACACCATTAGTACAGACAGACAGACAGACAGACAGACACCATTAGTACAGACAGACAGACAGACAGACACCATTAGTACAGACAGACAGACACCATTAGTACAGACAGACACCATTAGTACAGACAGACACCATTAGTACAGACAGACACCATTAGTACAGACAGACAGACACCATTAGTACAGACAGACAGACACCATTAGTACAGACAGACACCATTAGTACAGACAGACACCATTAGTACAGACAGACAGACACCATTAGTACAGACAGACAGACACCATTAGTACAGACAGACACCATTAGTACAGACAGACAGACACCATTAGTACAGACAGACACCATTAGTACAGACAGACACCATTAGTACAGACAGACACCATTAGTACAGACAGACACCATTAGTACAGACAGACACCATTAGTACAGACAGACAGACAGACAGACAGACACCATTAGTACAGACAGACAGACAGACAGACACCATTAGTACAGACAGACAGACACCATTAGTACAGACAGACACCATTAGTACAGACAGACACCATTAGTACAGACAGACACCATTAGTACAGACAGACAGACAGACAGACAGACACCATTAGTACAGACAGACAGACAGACAGACACCATTAGTACAGACAGACAGACACCATTAGTACAGACAGACACCATTAGTACAGACAGACACCATTAGTACAGACAGACACCATTAGTACAGACAGACAGACAGACAGACAGACACCATTAGTACAGACAGACAGACAGACAGACACCATTAGTACAGACAGACAGACAGACAGACACCATTAGTACAGACAGACAGACAGACAGACACCATTAGTACAGACAGACAGACACCATTAGTACAGACAGACACCATTAGTACAGACAGACAGACAGACAGACACCATTAGTACAGACAGACAGACACCATTAGTACAGACAGACAGACACCATTAGTACAGACAGACAGACACCATTAGTACAGACAGACACCATTAGTACAGACAGACAGCATTAGTACAGACAGACAGACACCATTAGTACAGACAGACAGACACCATTAGTACAGACAGACACCATTAGTACAGACAGACACCATTAGTACAGACAGACAGACAGACAGACACCATTAGTACAGACAGACAGACACCATTAGTACAGACAGACAGACAGACAGACACCATTAGTACAGACAGACAGACAGACACCATTAGTACAGACAGACAGACACCATTAGTACAGACAGACAGACACCATTAGTACAGACAGACAGACAGACACCATTAGTACAGACAGACACCATTAGTACAGACAGACAGACACCATTAGTACAGACAGACAGACACCATTAGTACAGACAGACAGACACCATTAGTACAGACAGACAGACACCATTAGTACAGACAGACAGACACCATTAGTACAGACAGACAGACACCATTAGTACAGACAGACAGACACCATTAGTACAGACAGACAGACAGAGACACCATTAGTACAGACAGACAGACACCATTAGTACAGACAGACAGACACCATTAGTACAGACAGACAGACACCATTAGTACAGACAGACAGACAGACACCATTAGTACAGACAGACAGACAGACACCATTAGTACAGACAGACAGACACCATTAGTACAGACAGACAGACACCATTAGTACAGACAGACAGACACCATTAGTACAGACAGACAGACACCATTAGTACAGACAGACAGACACCATTAGTACAGACAGACAGACACCATTAGTACAGACAGACAGACACCATTAGTACAGACAGACACCATTAGTACAGACAGACAGACACCATTAGTACAGACAGACAGACACCATTAGTACAGACAGACAGACACCATTAGTACAGACAGACAGACAGACACCATTAGTACAGACAGACAGACACCATTAGTACAGACAGACACCATTAGTACAGACAGACAGACACCATTAGTACAGACAGACAGACAGACAGACACCATTAGTACAGACAGACAGACACCATTAGTACAGACAGACAGACAGACACCATTAGTACAGACAGACAGACAGACACCATTAGTACAGACAGACAGACACCATTAGTACAGACAGACAGACACCATTAGTACAGACAGACAGACACCATTAGTACAGACAGACAGCATTAGTACAGACAGACAGACACCATTAGTACAGACAGACAGACACCATTAGTACAGACAGACACCATTAGTACAGACAGACAGACAGACAGACACCATTAGTACAGACAGACAGACACCATTAGTACAGACAGACAGACACCATTAGTACAGACAGACAGACAGACAGACACCATTAGTACAGACAGACAGACAGACACCATTAGTACAGACAGACACCATTAGTACAGACAGAAGACACCATTAGTACAGACAGACAGACACCATTAGTACAGACAGACAGACAGACAGACACCATTAGTACAGACAGACAGACAGACAGACACCATTAGTACAGACAGACAGACACCATTAGTACAGACAGACAGACACCATTAGTACAGACAGACAGACAGACAGACACCATTAGTACAGACAGACAGACAGACACCATTAGTACAGACAGACACCATTAGTACAGACAGACACCATTAGTACAGACAGACAGACACCATTAGTACAGACAGACAGACAGACACCATTAGTACAGACAGACAGACAGACAGACACCATTAGTACAGACAGACAGACACCATTAGTACAGACAGACAGACACCATTAGTACAGACAGACACCATTAGTACAGACAGACAGACACCATTAGTACAGACAGACAGACGCCATTAGTACAGACAGACAGACACCATTAGTACAGACAGACAGACACCATTAGTACAGACAGACAGACACCATTAGTACAGACAGACAGACACCATTAGTACAGACAGACAGACACCATTAGTACAGACAGACAGACACCATTAGTACAGACAGACACCATTAGTACAGACAGACAGACACCATTAGTACAGACAGACAGACAGACACCATTAGTACAGACAGACAGACAGACAACATTAGTACAGACAGACAGACACCATTAGTACAGACAGACACCATTAGTACAGACAGACAGACACCATTAGTACAGACAGACACCATTAGTACAGACAGACAGACAGACAGACAGACACCATTAGTACAGACAGACAGACACCATTAGTACAGACAGACAGACACCATTAGTACAGACAGACAGACAGACACCATTAGTACAGACAGACAGACAGACACCATTAGTACAGACAGACAGACACCATTAGTACAGACAGACACCATTAGTACAGACAGACAGACACCATTAGTACAGACAGACACCATTAGTACAGACAGACAGACACCATTAGTACAGACAGACAGACACCATTAGTACAGACAGACAGACACCATTAGTACAGACAGACAGACACCATTAGTACAGACAGACACCATTAGTACAGACAGACAGACAGACACCATTAGTACAGACAGACAGACACCATTAGTACAGACAGACACCATTAGTACAGACAGACAGACACCATTAGTACAGACAGACACCATTAGTACAGACAGACAGACAGACACCATTAGTACAGACAGACAGACACCATTAGTACAGACAGACAGACACCATTAGTACAGACAGACAGACAGACACCATTAGT
>NW_025547345.1:80000-92500 GCF_905237065.1 Salmo salar
TCTCTGATCACCGCACGGTCTACAGACCGCCCTTCGTTCGCCGACCCCGCGTCTCCTCTAGACGGATCTCTGATCACCGAGTGGTCGACGGACCCGCCGTCGTAGCGTGACCTCGTAGGGTCGACGCAGGACGAATAGGTGGCGTCGCGGTGCAGTTTGTACTCTCTCTCTAGCCGTACGACACAGCGCCGCGTCAGACATCTCTCCTTCACTACCTCGGCCAGCCAATCCCGTCCCGCCGTCGTCGCCGACACAAAATGGCTGCCGTCCTCAGTTTCCTCCCCGGCCGTGCCTGAGCCAGTCCGCTCACAGGCAACCGCGGAGAACAGGCTCAGGCTCAGCTGCTCACCGACGCCATCTTGGATCGCCGAGTCTCCATTCCGGCTCCTGTTACTCCTCACGCTGGTTGATCCTTCGCAGTTTCCTACCTCTGGTCCCACTTCCCGGCACAGGGACGACAGCTGGCGTTGCCCAGGACGTGGATCTGCGAGCGAGGCAGACGGAGAGGGACGGAGCGGAGTCCTCTGAACGGCCAGCTCCTCCCGGGCGGCGCTCAGAGAGATGACGTCGCTGGCGGAGGGAGAGATGGGAGGACGGAGGGAACGTGAGCTAGGGGTGGAGGAGAAGAGAGGTTTCCTGTGGCAGGGTCCCGAGGGGCGCTCGGGCGAATCATTCAGAGAGATATCTCGCAGGAAACCGTAACCGTTGGTTACTACTCCGCTGTTCCCCGGGTCGGCCAACGAGCTGTCAGCGTTGGCCAGGGCACGGCGGCGCCCCTGTTTGGCACGGCAAGGGAAGGCACGCTGGACCACTCCCCCTTCTTCTCTTCCATCATGGACGAAGTCATCAGAGGAGTTGGAGCTGAGCTGGGCCAGCAGGACCTGGGAAGACCAGAGACACACACACAGAGAGAGACACACAGAGACACACAGAGAGACAGAGACACACACACAGAGAGACACAGAGAGAGACACACAGAGAGACACACAGAGAGAGACACAGAGAGACACAGAGAGACACACAGAGACACAGAGACACACAGAGAGACAGAGACACACACAGAGAGACACACAGAGAGACAGAGACACACACAGAGAGACAGACAGGGGTTAGGATCTCTCAGGGGACACGATGTAGCTCACAATTTATGACCAGAGTCACTATGGAGAAGGATAGGAACGGGGGAGTGAAAGTAGGATGGAGAGGATAGGAACGGGGAGTGAAGGTGGGATGGAGAGGATTGGAACGGGGAGTGAAGGTGGGATGGAGAGGATAGGAACGGGGGAGTGAAGGTGGGATGGAGAGGATAGGAACGGGGGAGTGAAGGTGGGATGGAGAGGATTGGAACGGGGGAGTGAAGGTGGGATGGAGAGGATAGGAACGGGGGAGTGAAAGTAGGATGGAGAGGATAGGAACGGGGGAGTGAAGGTGGGATGGAGAGGATAGGAACGGGGGAGTGAAAGTAGGATGGAGAGGATTGGAACGGGGTAGTGAAGGTAGGATGGAGAGGATTGGAACGGGGTAGTGAAGGTAGGATGGAGTGGATTGGAACGGGGTAGTGAAGGTAGGACAGAGAGGATTGGAACGGGGGAGTGAAGGTAGGACGGAGAGGATTGGAACGGGGTAGTGAAGTTGGAACGGGGTAGTGAAGGTAGGACAGAGAGGATTGGAACGGGGTAGTGAAAGTAGGATGGAGAGGATAGGAACGGGGTAGTGAAGGTAGGATGGAGAGGAACGGGGAGTGAAGGTAGGATGGAGAGGATTGGAACGGGGGAGTGAAGATGGAACGGGGGAGTGAAGGTAGGATGGAGAGGAACGGGGAGTGAAGGTAGGATGGAGAGGATTGGAACGGGGTAGTGAAGGTAGGATGGAGAGGATTGGAACGGGGTAGTGAAGGTAGGACGGAGAGGATTGGAACGGGGTAGTGAAGGTAGGACGGAGTGGATTGGAACGGGGTAGTGAAGGTAGGACAGAGAGGATTGGAACGGGGGAGTGAAGGTAGGACAGAGAGGATTGGAACGGGGTAGTGAAGGTAGGATGGAGAGGATTGGAACGGGGTAGTGAAGGTAGGATGGAGTGGATTGGAACGGGGGAGTGAAGGTAGGACAGAGAGGATTGGAACGGGGGAGTGAAGGTAGGACAGAGAGGATTGGAACGGGGTAGTGAAGGTAGGATGGAGAGGATTGGAACGGGGTAGTGAAGGTAGGATGGAGTGGATTGGAACGGGGTAGTGAAGGTAGGATGGAGTGGATTGGAACGGGGGAGTGAAGGTAGGACAGAGAGGATTGGAACGGGGTAGTGAAGGTAGGATGGAGTGGATTGGAACGGGGTAGTGAAGGTAGGACAGAGAGGATTGGAACGGGGGAGTGAAGGTAGGACAGAGAGGATTGGAACGGGGTAGTGAAGGTAGGATGGAGAGGATTGGAACGGGGTAGTGAAGGTAGGATGGAGTGGATTGGAACGGGGTAGTGAAGGTGGGAACGGGGTAGTGAAGTTGGAACGGGGGAGTGAAGGTAGGATGGAGAGGATTGGAACGGGGCCTCGGGGGGAGTGAAGGTAGGATGGAGAGGCTTGGAACGGGGTAGTGAAGGTGGAACGGGGGAGTGAAGGTAGGACAGAGAGGATTGGAACGGGGCCTCGGGGGAGTGAAGGTAGGATGGAGAGGCTTGGAACGGGGTAGTGAAGGTAGGACGGAGAGGATTGGAACGGGGTAGTGAAGTTGGAACGGGGTAGTGAAGGTAGGACAGAGAGGATTGGAACGGGGTAGTGAAAGTAGGATGGAGAGGATTGGAACGGGGGAGTGAAGGTAGGATGGAGTGGATTGGAACGGGTAGTGAAGGTAGGACAGAGAGGATTGGAACGGGGTAGTGAAGGTAGGACAGAGAGGATTGGAACGGGGTAGTGAAGGTAGGACAGAGAGGATTGGAACGGGGTAGTGAAGGTAGGACAGAGAGGATTGGAACGGGGAGAGAAGGTAGGACGGAGAGGATTGGAACGGGGTAGTGAAGGTGGGATGGAGAGGATAGGAACGGGGGAGTGAAGGTAGGATGGAGAGGATAGGAACGGGGGAGAGAAGGTAGGACGGAGAGGATTGGAACGGGGTAGTGAAGGTGGGATGGAGAGGATAGGAACGGGGTAGTGAAGGTAGGACGGAGAGGATTGGAACGGGACCTCGGGGGAGTGAAGGTAGGACGGAGAGGATTGGAACGGGGTAGTGAAGGTAGGATGGAGAGGATTGGAACGGGACCTCGGGGGAGTGAAGGTAGGACGGAGAGGAACGGGGGAGTGAAGGTAGGACGGAGAGGATTGGAACGGGGGCGTACTCTGAGTTTCCTCTTGGGGGCTTTGTGTTTGGCGGTTGTTGCTCCCCTACGATGCGTCACAAACTTCCCTGGAGTCGGACTGAGAGAGAGAGAGGGGGGGGGGAGAGAGAGAGAGACAGGGAGAGAGAGAGGGGGGTAGAGAGAGAGAGACAGGGAGAGAGAGACAGGGAGAGGGGGGTAGAGAGAGAGAGAGACAGGGAGAGAGAGAGGGGGTAGAGAGAGAGAGAGACAGACAGGGAGAGAGAGACAGGGAGAGAGAGAGAGAGAGAGAGGGGGGTAGAGAGAGAGAGGGAGAGAGAGACAGGGAGAGAGAGAGGGGGTAGAGAGAGAGAGACAGGGAGTGAGAGAGAGAGAGAGAGAGAGAGGGGTAGAGAGAGAGAGAGAGGGAGAGGGGAGAGAGAGAGACGGGTAGAGAGAGAGACAGGGGTAGAGAGAGAGGGGGGGGTAGAGAGAGAGAGAGAGGGAGAGAGAGAGGGGGGTAGAGAGAGAGAGAGACAGGAGAGAGAGACAGGGAGAGAGAGACAGAGAGAGAGAGAGAGAGAGAGAGAGAGAGGGGGGTAGAGAGAGAGAGAGAGGGAGAGGGGGGGAGAGAGAGAGACGGGTAGAGAGAGAGACAGGGGTAGAGAGAGAGGGGGGGGGAGAGACAGAGAAGACCTCTATATAAAAATGTCCATTCATTGATGTAGAACAACTCTGTTGTATAGTGAGTCTATTGAAACCTGATTGGTTGACTGTTAGAGGAGGCAGGTAGCCTAGTGGTTAGAGGAGGAGGCAGGTAGCCTAGTGGTTAGAGGAGGCAGGTAGCCTAGTGGTTAGAGGAGGAGGCAGGTAGCCTAGTGGTTAGAGGAGGAGGCAGGTAGCCTAGTGGTTAGAGGAGGGAGGTAGCCTAGTGGTTAGAGGAGGAGGCAGGTAGCCTAGTGGTTAGAGGAGGAGGCAGGTAGCCTAGTGGTTAGAGGAGGAGGCAGGTAGCCTAGTGGTTAGAGGAGGAGGTGGGTAGCCTAGTGGTTAGAGGAGGAGGCAGGTAGCCTAGTGGTTAGAGGAGGCAGGTAGCCTAGTGGTTAGAGGAGGCAGGTAGCCTAGTGGTTAGAGGAGGAGGCAGGTAGCCTAGTGGTTAGAGGAGGAGGCGGGTAGCCTAGTGGTTAGAGGAGGAGGCAGGTAGCCTAGTGGTTAGAGGAGGAGGCAGGTAGCCTAGTGGTTAGAGGAGGAGGCAGGTAGCCTAGTGGTTAGAGGAGGAGGCAGGTAGCCTAGTGGATAGAGGAGGTGGGTAGCCTAGTGGTTAGAGGAGGAGGCAGGTAGCCTAGTGGTTAGAGGAGGCAGGTAGCCTAGTGGTTAGAGGAGGCAGGTAGCCTAGTGGTTAGAGGAGGCAGGTAGCCTAGTGGTTAGAGGAGGAGGCAGGTAGCCTAGTGGTTAGAGGAGGCGGGTAGCCTAGTGGTTAGAGGAGGAGGCAGGTAGCCTGGTGGTTAGAGGAGGCAGGTAGCCTAGTGGATAGAGGAGGAGGCAGGTAGCCTAGTGGTTAGAGGAGGAGGCAGGTAACCTAGTGGTTAGAGGAGGAGGCAGGTAGCCTAGTGGTTAGAGGAGGAGGCAGGTAGCCTAGTGGTTAGAGGAGGAGGCAGGTAGCCTAGTGGTTAGAGGAGGAGGCAGGTAGCCTAGTGGTTAGAGGAGGAGGCGGGTAGCCTAGTGGTTAGAGGAGGAGGCAGGTAGCCTAGTGGTTAGAGGAGGAGGCAGGTAGCCTAGTGGTTAGAGGAGGAGGCAGGTAGCCTAGTGGTTAGAGGAGGAGGCAGGTAGCCTAGTGGTTAGAGGAGGAGGCAGGTAGCCTAGTGGTTAGAGGAGGAGGCAGGTAGCCTAGTGGTTAGAGGAGGAGGCGGGTAGCCTAGTGGTTAGAGGAGGAGGCAGGTAGCCTAGTGGTTAGAGGAGGAGGCAGGTAGCCTAGTGGTTAGAGGAGGAGGCAGGTAGCCTAGTGGTTAGAGGAGGAGGCGGGTAGCCTGGTGGTTAGAGGAGGCAGGTAGCCTAGTGGTTAGAGGAGGAGGCGGGTAGCCTAGTGGTTAGAGGAGGAGGCAGGTAGCCTAGTGGTTAGAGGAGGCAGGTAGCCTAGTGGTTAGAGGAGGCAGGTAGCCTAGTGGTTAGAGGAGGAGGCAGGTAGCCTAGTGGTTAGAGGGAGGCGGGTAGCCTAGTGGTTAGAGGAGGAGGCAGGTAGCCTGGTGGTTAGAGGAGGAGGCAGGTAGCCTGGTGGTTAGAGGAGGCAGGTAGCCTAGTGGATAGAGGAGGAGGCAGGTAGCCTAGTGGTTAGAGGAGGAGGCAGGTAACCTAGTGGTTAGAGGAGGAGGCAGGTAGCCTAGTGGTTAGAGGAGGAGGCAGGTAGCCTAGTGGTTAGAGGAGGAGGCAGGTAGCCTAGTGGTTAGAGGAGGAGGCAGGTAGCCTAGTGGTTAGAGGAGGAGGCAGGTAGCCTAGTGGTTAGAGGAGGAGGCGGGTAGCCTAGTGGTTAGAGGAGGAGGCAGGTAGCCTAGTGGTTAGAGGAGGAGGCAGGTAGCCTAGTGGTTAGAGGAGGAGGCAGGTAGCCTAGTGGTTAGAGGAGGAGGCAGGTAGCCTAGTGGTTAGAGGAGGAGGCGGGTAGCCTAGTGGTTAGAGGAGGCAGGTAGCCTAGTGGTTAGAGGAGGAGGCAGGTAGCCTAGTGGTTAGAGGAGGAGGCAGGTAGCCTAGTGGTTAGAGGAGGAGGCAGGTAGCCTAGTGGTTAGAGGAGGCAGGTAGCCTAGTGGTTAGAGGAGGAGGCAGGTAGCCTAGTGGTTAGAGGAGGAGGCAGGTAGCCTAGTGGTTAGAGGAGGAGGCAGGTAGCCTAGTGGTTAGAGGAGGAGGCAGGTAGCCTAGTGGTTAGAGGAGGAGGCAGGTAGCCTAGTGGTTAGAGGAGGCAGGTAGCCTAGTGGTTAGAGGAGGCAGGTAGCCTAGTGGTTAGAGGAGGAGGCAGGTAGCCTAGTGGTTAGAGGAGGAGGCAGGTAGCCTAGTGGTTAGAGGAGGCAGGTAGCCTAGTGGTTAGAGGAGGCAGGTAGCCTAGTGGTTAGAGGAGGCAGGTAGCCTAGTGGTTAGAGGAGGCAGGTAGCCTAGTGGTTAGAGGAGGAGGCAGGTAGCCTAGTGGTTAGAGGAGGAGGCAGGTAGCCTAGTGGTTAGAGGAGGCAGGTAGCCTAGTGGTTAGAGGAGGCAGGTAGCCTAGTGGTTAGAGGAGGAGGCAGGTAGCCTAGTGGTTAGAGGAGGAGGCAGGTAGCCTAGTGGTTAGAGGAGGCAGGTAGCCTAGTGGTTAGAGGAGGCAGGTAGCCTAGTGGTTAGAGGAGGCAGGTAGCCTAGTGGTTAGAGGAGGCAGGTAGCCTAGTGGTTAGAGGAGGCAGCTAGCCTAGTGGTTAGAGGAGGAGGCAGCTAGCCTAGTGGTTAGAGGAGGCGGGTAGCCTAGTGGTTAGAGGAGGCAGGTAGCCTAGTGGTTAGAGGAGGCAGGTAGCCTAGTGGTTAGAGGAGGCAGGTAGCCTAGTGGTTAGAGGAGGCAGGTAGCCTAGTGGTTAGAGGAGGAGGCAGGTAGCCTGGTGGTTAGAGGAGGCAGGTAGCCTAGTGGTTAGAGGAGACAGGTAGCCTAGTGGTTAGAGGAGGAGGCAGGTAGCCTGGTGGTTAGAGGAGGCAGGTAGCCTAGTGGTTAGAGGAGGCAGGTAGCCTAGTGGTTAGAGGAGACAGGTAGCCTAGTGGTTAGAGGAGGAGGCGGGTAGCCTGGTGGTTAGAGGAGGCAGGTAGCCTGGTGGTTAGAGGAGGAGGCAGGTAGCCTAGTGGTTAGAGGAGGCAGGTAGCCTAGTGGTTAGAGAGTTGGGCCAGTAACTGAAGGTGAAAATCTGTCATTCTGCCCCTGATTCTTAACTGACTTGCCTAGTTAAATGAAGGTTAAATAAAGGTTAAATTAATAAAACATGTAAAAGTCTGTGTGCATGTTGAAGGTTAAATAAAGGTTAAATGAAGGTTAAATAAAGGTTACATGAAGGTTACATTAATAAAACATGTAAAAATCTGACTGTGTGTGTGTGTGTGTTGAAGGTTAAATGAAGGTTAAATAAAGGTTAAATGAAGGTTACATTAATAAAACATGTAAAAATCTGACTGTTTTTGTGTTGAAGGTTAAATGAAGGTTAAATAAAGGTTAAATGAAGGTTACATTAATAAAAGATGTAAAAGTCTGACTGTGTGTGTGTCTTGTCTCTAGCTGTGGAGCGTTTAGGGTTGGGTTGGCTGGTGGTCGTTGACTCTTCATCACTCTCACTGGTGCTCACGATACGCTGGGCCTTTCTACCAGTACGCCTCAACAATGACTTCCTGAAACACACACACACACACACACACACACACACACACACACACACACACACACACACACACACACACACACACACACACACACACACACACACACACACACACACACACACACACACACACACACACACACACACACACACACACACACACACGTCAGATAGATACAGACAGACAGGTCAAATAGATACAGACAGACAGGTCAGATAGATACAGAGAGACATTTGAAGACCAGAAAGGTAATGCCACTAGTCTGACCTGTCTGCGTTGTTGCTCTGCTGCTGGGTGTGAGGAGGAGGAGGAGGAGGAGGGACAATGAAGATGTTCTCTTCGTCACTGTCCTTCTCTCTCAGACAGGACAGGGCATTGGACTTAGCTAGTCGCGTCGCTCTACTGCCATCTGCTGTACTTGTCTTTCTCCCTCTGGAACAGGGGAAGGGGGGCCGGGAGGAGAGGAAGAGGATGTTTTCGTACCAGTGCAGAAGAAAGGAAGATGGGTCACAGTTGAGATGGTGAGATAAAGAGAGAGAGAGAGAAGCACATAGAAGAAGCAAAGTGAGAGCAAAGTCAGAGCAAAGTGACCATATAACTGCAGAGAAGACCATAGAAGAAGACACACAGAGAGAGCAGAGAAGACCATAGAAGAAGAAACACAGAGAGAGCAGGGAAGACCATAGAAGAAGAAACACAGAGAGAGCAGGGAAGACCATAGAAGAAGAAACACAGAGAGAGCAGGGAAGACCATAGAAGCTGAAACACAGAGCAGAGAAGACCATAGAAGAAGACATACTAGGAGAGCAGGGAAGACCATAGAAGAAGAAACACAGAGAAGACCATAGAAGAAGAAACACAAAGAGAGCAGGGAAGACCATAGAAGAAGAAACACAGCGAGAGCAGAGAAGACCATAGAAGAAGACATACAGATAGCAGAGAAGACCATAGAAGAAGACATGCAGAGAGAGCAGAGAAGACCATAGAAAAGACATGCAGAGAGAGCAGAGAAGACCATAGAAGAAGACATACTAGGAGAGCAGGGAAGACCATAGAAGAAGAAACACAGAGAAGACCATAGAAGAAGAAACACAGAGAAGACCATAGAAGAAGAAACACAGCGAGAGCAGAGAAGACCATAGAAGAAGACATACAGATAGCAGAGAAGACCATAGAAGAAGACACACAGAGAGCTAGAATTCCAATCACTGTTACAGACATTTAGACTATAGTAGTCGTTCTAGAAGCAAATCCAGGAGAAGCTAAACCCGCCACCTGATTCAGCGAGCTAATCTATCTAGTCCCTGGTCTGCTGAGTAGGAACGGAGAAAAAGCCTTCACGCCCAGATCACTAGTTCTTCAGGAGCACAAGGTCACACTTACCTCTTGGCCGGGGGTTTGGGGTTGGAGGGCTCAGCAATGGAGAGGTCAGAGGAAGAGGTGGTGTCGAAAACCTGTTTTCGGTTGTCAGGGGAGATCCAGGCCTCCAACTTCCGTTTCTGTTTGCCGTAGGTCTTCATGAACAACGGTTGGCCTGCTCGGTTCATCTTTACTCAGGTCAGTTTCACCAACAAGAAGATCGGGGAACCGACTGTCAAATGATAAATAACGGTGACCGGGGCGTATTCGTTACGTGTACCGTTGTACCGTTTAAGAACCAAACTGTGCAACAAAAAAAAACGAGGGTTTCTATTGGACAAATTCAGGTAGGTCCCTCCCTGTTTCGTTCCATGTGCTTCCGTTTAATAAACGTTTTAAAACAGAATTGGCATAATGAATACGCCCCAGTTGACATATTAGGACTAAACGTTACTTAAGCTTATCCTATATCCGTTTTTCTCAATTCATGTAACGTTAGCTAGCGACAACAAAACAACATATGGGGGAGGGAAAAAAACTGACTCTTTTTACATTCAGTGATTTGTTTTTTTACTATGACTAGTCAGCTTAACTATACCTAAAATAGTCTCCCCATAGATATCCATCGGTATAATTGACTTTTTTTGTGTGTGTTGTTGTTGACAGAGTAACGTTACAATGTTTATTTCCCACCGTTACAGCTAACTAGGTTAGCGTCCCAAAAAACATAAAATACTCACCAAACTCAAACATTAAACGTCCCCTCCGTCTGTATCCGTTATCACACCTTTTTATTTATTTAATTTTTTAGCTAACGTTAGTTGATTTAGTTACGGGATGAAATATAAGTATTTTATTCCGTTTTTAAACAACAGACAGAACAACGATAAGAGTACCGCTCCCCCGGTTCAAACGAAACGACGCCTTCTCATTGGTCGAAACTCCACCGGATGTGCGTCGCCTGTCGGAACCGGAAAATGCACCGAAAACTTGATGTGGAAAATATAAATATATATTACTAATATACATTTTCACGACATAATAATAATAAAAAAACAAAAATAAATACCTATATATGTCAATATAAAATCGAATATGTCATTTTAATAGTCTTTGTATTTCAAATCATGTTTTTATTTTCAAGCAGAATCGTTGTCACTCCTTCCGTAAGGTTGTACTGTAACCAAGGAAACCACCAGGTCAGTTTGCGGGAGTTATAGCGGATGTAGCGAAATTCAACAGTGCAGTAATAACTAACAATACAAAACAATACACGCAAAAATTCCCCATGAAATAAAAATAAACAAATTACATTAATAAATATAGAAATATTAGGACGAGCAATGTCAGAGTTCAGAATATAAACATATACCTATGTATATTATGGTGTGACTAGACAGTAGTTATATTGGATGGTGTGTATAGACAGTATAGACAGTAGTTATATAGGATGGTGTGTATAGACAGTAGTTATATAGGATGGTGTGTATAGACAGTATAGACAGTAGTTATATAGGATGGTGTGTATAGACAGTAGTTATATAGGATGGTGTGTATAGACAGTAGTTATATAGGATGGTGTGTATAGACAGTAGTTATATAGGATGGTGTGTATAGACAGTAGTTATATAGGATGGTGTGTATAGACAGTAGTTATATAGGATGGTGTGTATAGACAGTAGTTATATAGGATGGTGTGTATAGACAGTATAGACAGTAGTTATACAGGATGGTGTGTATAGACAGTAGTTATATAGGATGGTGTGTAAAGACAGTAGTTATATAGGATGGTGTGTATAGACAGTAGTTATACAGGATGGTGTGTATAGACAGTAGTTATATAGGATGGTGTGTATAGACAGTAGTTATATAGGATGGTGTGTATAGACAGTAGTTATATAGGATGGTGTGTATAGACAGTATAGACAGTAGTTATATAGGATGGTGTGTATAGACAGTAGTTATATAGGATGGTGTGTATAGACAGTATAGACAGTAGTTATACAGGATGGTGTGTATAGACAGTAGTTATATAGGATGGTGTGTATAGACAGTATAGACAGTAGTTATATAGGATGGTGTGTATAGACAGTAGTTATATAGGATGGTGTGTATAGACAGTAGTTATATAGGATGGTGTGTATAGACAGTAGTTATATAGGATGGTGTGTATAGACAGTAGTTATATAGGATGGTGTGTATAGACAGTATAGACAGTAGTTATACAGGATGGTGTGTATAGACAGTAGTTATATAGGATGGTGTGTAAAGACAGTAGTTATATAGGATGGTGTGTATAGACAGTAGTTATACAGGATGGTGTGTATAGACAGTAGTTATATAGGATGGTGTGTATAGACAGTAGTTATATAGGATGGTGTGTATAGACAGTAGTTATATAGGATGGTGTGTATAGACAGTATAGACAGTAGTTATATAGGATGGTGTATATAGACAGTAGTTATATAGGATGGTGTGTATAGACAGTAGTTATATAGGATGGTGTGTATAGACAGTATAGACAGTAGTTATACAGGATGGTGTGTATAGACAGTAGTTATATAGGATGGTGTGTATAGACAGTATAGACAGTAGTTATACAGGATGGTGTGTATAGACAGTAGTTATATAGGATGGTGTGTATAGACAGTAGTTATATAGGATGGTGTGTATAGACAGTAGTTATATAGGATGGTGTGTATAGACAGTATAGACAGTAGTTATATAGGATGGTGTGTATAGGCAGTAGTTATATAGGATGGTGTATATAGACAGTAGTTATATAGGATGGTGTGTATAGACAGTAGTTATATAGGATGGTGTGTATAGACAGTAGTTATATAGGATGGTGTGTATAGACAGTAGTTATATAGGATGGTGTGTAAAGACAGTAGTTATATATGATGGTGTGTATAGACAGTATAGACAGTAGTTATATAGGATGGTGTGTATAGACAGTAGTTATATAGGATGGTGTGTATAGACAGTAGTTATATATGATGGTGTGTATAGACAGTATAGACAGTAGTTATATAGGATGGTGTGTATAGACAGTATAGACAGTAGTTATATAGGATGGTGTGTATAGACAGTAGTTATATAGGATGGTGTGTATAGACAGTAGTTATATATGATGGTGTGTATAGACAGTATAGACAGTAGTTATATAGGATGGTGTGTATAGACAGTAGTTATATAGGATGGTGTGTATAGACAGTAGTTATATAGGATGGTGTGTATAGACAGTAGTTATATAGGATGGTGTGTATAGACAGTAGTTATATAGGATGGTGTGTATAGACAGTATAGACAGTAGTTATATAGGATGGTGTGTATAGACAGTAGTTATATAGGATGGTGTGTATAGACAGTAGTTATACAGGATGGACCAGGACTAGAATACAGTATATACATATGAAGTGGACAGCAGTAGTCATATAGGATGAACCATGACTACAATACAGTATATACATATGAAGTGAGTAAAACAGT
>NW_025547345.1:100000-120000 GCF_905237065.1 Salmo salar
ACTGCTATAGACTACTTCATACTACTATATACCACTGTAGACTACTACAGATCACAAAGAACTGCTACAGACTACTAATACTGCAAGAGACTACTATAGACTACTACAAACCAAATAAGACTACTAGAGGCTACTATAGACTACTTCAAACTACTATAGACTACTACAAACAGAATCAGACTACTACAGACTACTATAGACTACTACAAACTACTACAGACTACTACAGACTACTACAAACAGAATCAGACTACTACAAACTACTATAGACTACTACAGACTACTAAAGACTACTACAAACTACTACAGACTACTATAGACTACTATAGACTACTACAGCCTGAATCAGACTACTACAAACTACTACAGATTACCACAGACTACTATAGACTACTTCAAACTATTATAGACTACAATAGATTACTACAGATGACCACAGACTACTAAAGACCAACTACTGACTACTACAAACTGAATTAGACTACTACAGACTACTAGAAACTACTATAGACTGTTACAAACTGAATCAGACTACTATAGACTACTACAGACTACTAATACTACTATGGACTACTATAGACTACTATAGATTACTACAGACTACTATAGACTACCACATACTACTATAGACTACTATAGACTACAATAGATTACTACAGACTACTATAGACTACTACATACTACTACATACTACTATAGACTACAATAGATTACTACAGACTACTATAGACTATTACAAACTGAATCAGACTACTATAGACTACAATAGATTACTGCAGACTACTATAGACTACAATAGATTACTACAGACTACTAATACTACTGTAGACTACTACAGACTACTATAGACTACTACAGACTACTATAGACTACTACAGCCTGAATCAGACTACTATAGACTATTACAGATTACCACAGACTACTATAGACTACTACAAACTGAATCAGACTACTATAGACTACAATAGATTACTACAGACTACTACATACTACTATAGACTACTACATACTACTATAGATTACTACAGACTACTATAGACTACTACATACTACTATAGACTACTATAGACTACAATAGATTACTACAGACTACCATAGACTATTACAAACTGAATCAGACTACTATAGACTACTACATACTACTATAGACTACTACAGACTACTATAGACTACAATAGATTACTACAGACTACTAATACTACTATACACTACTACATACTACTCTATACTACTATATACTACAATAGACTACTATAGACTACAATAGATTACTACAGACTACTAATACTACTATAGACTACTACATACTACTATAGACTACTATAGACTACTACAGACTACTATATATTACTATACACTACTATAGATTACTATAGACTACTATAGACTACCACA
Source organism: Salmo salar (assembly GCF_905237065.1). Taxonomy (NCBI): domain Eukaryota; kingdom Metazoa; phylum Chordata; class Actinopteri; order Salmoniformes; family Salmonidae; genus Salmo; species Salmo salar. Next base: position 101,396 of record NW_025547345.1, read on the forward strand.
GACTACTATATACTACTATAGACTACAATAGATTACAATAGATTACTACAGACTACTAATACTACTATACACTACTACATACTACTATAGACTACTATAGACTACAATAGATTACTACAGACTACTATATATTACTATACACTACTATAGATTACTATAGACTACTATAGACTACCACAGACTACTATAGACTACTACAGACTACTATAGATTACAATAGATTACTACAGACTACTAATACTACTCTATACTACTACATACTACTCTATACTACTATATACTACAATAGACTACTATAGACTACAATAGATTACTACAGACTACTAATACCACTATACACTACTACATACTACTCTATACTACTATATACTACAATAGACTACTATAGACTACAATAGATTACTACAGACTACTAATACTACTATAGACTACTACATACTACTATAGACTAGTATAGACTACTATAGACTACTACAGACTACTATAGATTACTATACACTACTATAGATTACTATAGACTACTATAGACTACCACAGACTACTATGTACTACTATAGACTACAATAGATTACAATAGATTACTACAGACTACTAATACTACTCTATACTACTATATACTACAATAGACTACTATAGACTACAATAGATTACTAAAGACTACTAATACTACTATAGACTACTACATACTACTATAGACTACTATAGACTACTATAGACTACTACAGACTACTATAGATTACTATACACTACTATAGATTACTATAGACTACTATAGACTACCACAGCCTACTATATACTACTATAGACTACAATAGATTACTACAGACTACTAATACTACTATATACTACTATATACTACTATAGACTACTATAGACTACAATAGATTACTACAGACTACTAATACTACTATAGACTACTACATACTACTATAGACTACTATAGACTGCCACAGACTACCACAGACTACTATAGACTACTATAAATTACTATAAACTCCTATATACTACTATATACTACTATATACTACTATAGACTACTATAGACTACAATAGATTACTACAGACTACTAATACTACTATAGACTACTACATACTATTATAGACTACTACAGACTACTATAGACTACCACAGACTCACCACAGGTATGATAACTTAACGTAACGTAACTCACCACAGGTATGCGCAACACTTTGGCCAAGGGGACACGTTTTATAGCCACCTACAGAGAAACACACACACACACACACACACACACACACACACACACACACACACACACACACACACACACACACACACACAAACATTGACAAATAATACTGCAATTCCAATGGACAAACACAAGTGTGTGTGTGTGTGTGTGTGTTCTTTAAATGCTTCTCACAGGTAGGTTGTCTTCTCTGCGGTAACCAGCGTAGACGGTCCCGTAGCCTCCGTCTCCCAGACAACCCAACTCTACAAACCTCTCTGCGACTGGATCCGGAGTTGGTTCTCTACTGTTGCATTGTGGGGGCTGTAACGCGTTGACCTGCGTGGTGCCGGACATGTAGGAGGAGCCAAATATATTCTCTAAAGACAGATACCCCTCCTCCTCCTCTTCCTTCTGACTCCTCCCTTTCCTCTTCCTCTCTCCTCTTCCTCCCGTACTCCTCTCGGAGCTCTTCCTGTTCCTCCGCCTCCTCCTCTCTGCTCTCTCATCCCTCAGGGTGAGTCTGCCGGAGTCCCTCGTTCGCCCCTCCCTCATTGGCCAGAGGGCTGGTGTGGGTGTCTGAGAAGGGGGTAATTAAAGATGCAGTCCGGGATCTTAAGGACTTCGTAACATATTGTACGTATATTAGAATTTGTAACGTATCATATATAAGAATTGCACAAAAAAACAATTATAATTGCAGGACGTAACATTTTTCGTTACGGATTACGTAGTGCACAATTTTCGGTAACCCAGTTTTGCCTCGTGGGCACTACTTTCAAACATACTATCTGAAATTATACAAAAGTTCTGGAGCATCACTTTAAGTATGCTAAAACCTGTTTTGGATAAGGGGTGGTATTTTCACGTCCGGATGGAAAGTGTGCCCAAAGTAAACTGCCTGCTACTCAGGCCCAGAAGCCAGGATATGCATATAATTGGTAGATTTGGATAGAAAACACTCTTAAGTTTCTAAAACTGTTAAAATTATGTCTGTGAGTATAACAGAACTTATTTGGCAGGCGAAACCCCGAGGACAAACCATCCAGGAATATTTTTTGTTGTTGTTGAGGTGACTCTGTTTTCCCGTTAATTTTCTATGGGAACCTAGATTTCTTTGGGACTTGGTTGCAGTTCCTATCGCTTCCACTAGATGTCAACAGTCTTTAGAAATTGGTTGATGTTTTTCTTTAGAGAAATGAAGAAGTACGGCTTTTTCAGAACGAGGGTCCAGCCGAGTGGACTCTACTGTTTTGATGCGCGCTCCAGGTAAAACTCCAGGTCACGCGCTTCACGTTGTTTTTATCCGGTATTGAACACAGTTTATCCCGTGTTAAATTTGATCGATTATTTACGTTTTAAAATACCTAAAGTTGGATTAGGAAAGTTGTTTGAAATGTTTTGGACAGCGTTAACAGGTAATTTATTAGATAATTTGTAGTCATGTTGCGCGAGTTGGAACCGGTGTTTTTCTGAATCAAACGCGCCAAATAAATGGACATTTTGGAGATATAATGATGGAATTAATCGAACAAAAAGGACCATTTGTGATGTTTCTGGGACATATTGGAGTGCCAACAGAAGAAGATCTTCAAAAGGTAAGGCATGAATTATATCGTTATTTCTGAGTTTTGTGTCGCGCCTGGCGGGTTGAAAATGTGATTGTCGTGTGCTTGTTTGATGGGGCGCTGTCCTCAGATAATAGCATGGTTTGCTTTCGCCGTAAAGCCTTTTTGAAATCTGACATGGTGGCTGGATTAACAAGAAGTTAAGCTTTAATTTGGTGTGTTGCACTTGTGAATGTATGAAAGGACATAACCCCCCCCCAACAACAGAAAGGTGTGGACATACCCCCCCCCCACCCCCAACAACAGAAAGGTGTGGACATACCGCCCCCCCAACAACAGAACGGTGTGGACATACCCCCCCGCAACAACAGAATGGTGTGGACATCCCCCCCCCAACAACAGAATGTTGTGGACATACCCCCCCACAACAACAGAATGGTGTGGACATACCCCCCACCCCCAACAACAGAATGGTGTGGACATACCCCCCCACCCCCCCAGCAACTACAGAATGGTGTGGACATACCCCCCCAGCAACAACAGAATGGTGTGGACATACCCCCCCCAACAACAGAATGGTGTTACTATATGTAATTCTATGAGTAATTCTATGAGTAATTCTATATGTAATACTATATGTAATTCTATGAGTAATTCTATGAGTAATTCTATATGTAATTCTATATGTAATTCTATGAGTAATTCTATGAGTAATTCTATATGTAATACTATATGTAATTCTATGAGTAATACTATATGTAATACTATATGTAATTCTATATGTAATTCTATATGTAATTCTATATGTAATTCTACATGTAATTCTATATGTAATTCCACATGTAATTCTACATGTAATTCTATATGTAATTCTATATGTAATTCTATATGTAATACTATATGTAATACTATATGTAATTCTACATGTAATTCTACATGTAATTCTACATGTAATTCTACATGTAATTCTACATGTAATACTATATGTAATTCTACATGTAATTCCATATGTAATTCTATATGTAATTCTATGAGTAATTCTACATGTAATTCTATGAGTAATTCTATGAGTAATTCTTTGAGTAATTCCATATGTAATTCCATATGTAATTCTATATGTAATTCTACATGTAATTCTATGAGTAATTCTTTGAGTAATTCTTTATGTAATTCCATATGTAATTCTTTGAGTATCATACTCACCTAGATCCTTCCCTGTGGTGAGGGAGCGTACAGATCTACATGCCATGGTAGCTAAATCAGCTGGTCAAAAATCCCAATCTAATCACTAGATCATCACACTGATCGATTTTAGAGATAACTGTTGCAGACGTACACACAGAGGCTGTAGTGGGCCATGGGTAAGTAGAGAGTAAAACCCTCCTGTATAGCCAGGTCTCTCTCTCTCTGTCTCTCTGTCTCTGTCTCTCTCTCTCTGTCTCTCTCTCTCTGTCTCTCTCTCTCTCTCTCTCTCTCTGTCTCTCTCTCTCTGTCTCTCTCTGTCTCTCTCTCTCTGTCTCTCTCTCTCTCTCTCTCTCTCTCTCTCTCTGTCTCTCTCTCTCTCTCTCTCTCTCTCTCTGTCTCTCTCTCTCTCTCTCTCTCTCTCTCTCTCTCTCTCTCTCTCTCTCTGTCTCTCTCTCTGTCTCTCTCTCTCTCTGTCTCTCTGTCTCTCTGTCTCTCTCTCTCTCTGTCTCTGTCTCTGTCTCTCTCTCTCTTTCTCTCTGTCTCTCTCTCTCTCTCTCTCTCTCTCTCTGTCTCTCTCTCTCTCTGTCTCTCTGTCCAGGTGAAGTAGCCTACAGAACACCGTGGAATGAAACCCCCCCGTGACCTGTAGAATGCTTTGAGGAAAGAGACGGAATGTTGACGATGTCACAAGAGAGATAGAGAACACGCTCGTTGTGACATCATAATGGCGCCTGGAGACTGGAGAGGAAAGAGGCAGGAATGTTGATGATGTCACAAGAGAGATAGAGAACACGCTCGTTGTGACATCATAATGGCGCCTGGAGACTGGAGAGGAAAGAGGCAGGAATGTTGTCAATCACTTAATCCGATGTCTTGTTTGTGTGTCTGTGAGAAATGAAACCTTGGGGCCACAACACAAGCACTCATCTGAATGTGAGTAGTAATTTTATGTTTTGTTTGGAAGGTTCTTTAAGCAACATGTCTTTATAATAAAACACATAAACAGTGGAAAGAAAACGGATGTGAACCCCTTTGGAATAATCTGGATTGATGCAGAAGTCACAGCAATAAACAAACATAGTCTAGTTAATCTAATAACACACTCAGAATTATACGTTTCCACGTCTCTGTTGAACGCACCGTGTAAACATTCACAGCGCAGGGTGGGAAAAGTATGTGAACCCTTGGATTTAATCACTGGTTAACCTTCCTTTGGCAGCAATAACATCAACCAAACGTTTTCTGTGGTTGCAGATCAGACCTGCGCAACGGTCAGGAGGAATTTCCTTGTTTATAAAACTGCTTCAGTTCAGCAATATTCTTGGGATGTCTGGTGTGAACCGCTCTCTTGAGGTCATCCCACAGCATCTCCAATCGGGTTGATGTCAGGGACTCTGACTGGGCCACTCCAGAAGGCGTATTTTCATCTGTTGAAGACATTCTGTTTTTTTTGTCTTTTTGGGTCGTTGTCCTGTTGCGTCACCCAACTTCTGTTGAGCTTCAATTGGCGGACAGACAGCCTTACATTCTCCTGCAAAATGTCTTGATAAACTTCGAGAAGAATGACATTTTTCCCGTCGATGATAGCAAGCTATCCAGGCCCTGAGGCAGCAAATCAGCCCCAAACCATGATGCTCCCTCCACCATACTTTACAGTACGGATGAGGTTTTTGATGTTGGTGTGCTGTGCCTTTTTGTTCTCCACATATAGTGTTGTGTGTTCCTTCCAAACAACTTAATTGTAGTTTTATCTGTCCACAGAATATTTAGACAATAGTGCTTTAGAACACCCAGGTGCTCTTTTGCGAACTTAAAGAAAAAAAAATATATATATTTTTTGTTTTTGACAGCAGTGGCTTCTTCCGTGGTGTCCTCCCATGAACACCATTCTTGTTTAGTGTTTTACATTATCGTAGACCCGTCAACAGAGATGTTAACATGTTCCAGAGATTTCTGTAAGTCTTTAGCTGACACTCTAGGATTCTTCTTAAAACCTCATTGATCATTCTGCACTGTGCTCTCGCAGTCATCTTTGCAGGGCGGCCACTCCTTATTTATGTAATCTTTATTTACAGTAACTAAGCAAGTCAGTTAAGAACTAATTCTTATTTACAATGACGGCCTGACCCACCCTCCCCCTCCCCTCCCACGGCCAAACCCAGACAACGCTGAGCCAATTGTGCGCCGCCCTATTGGACTCCCAATCACGGCCGGATGTGATACAGCCTGGATCCAAAACCAGGGACTGTAGTGGCGCCTCTTTGCACTGAGATGCAGCGCCTTAGACAGCTGCGACACTCGGGATCCCATAACAGAGATAGTAACAACACCAGTAAATTACAAGAAGGACAACTAGTTACTAAAACTAAGCGCTGTGATTGGAGCGTTTCGCTTCCCGCAGCTGCGCAGACACTGGGACCTCGCTGGAGCTGTCATCTGGAAGGGAGGAGAGAGAGAGAGAGAGAGAGAGAGAGAGAGACAGAAGGAAGGAAAACAAATAAACGCAGCAGGACGCGACTCAACGAGGTGAGTGATGTGGAAATGTCCAGAATGTATTTCTCATGAATAAGGAAGTTGCGTGTCACTGTGTTACGGTTATAACGGGACACACGAGTATAAACTAGTTACGTGTCACTGTGTTACCGTTATAACGGGACACACGAGTAGAAACTAGTTACGTGTCTCTGTGTTACCGTTATAACGGGACACACGAGTAGAAACTAGTTACGTGTCTCTGTGTTACCGTTATAACGGGACACACGAGTAGAAACTAGTTACGTGTCTCTGTGTTACGGTTATAACGGGACACACGAGTAGAAACTAGTTACGTGTCTCTGTGTTACCGTTATAACGGGACACACGAGTAGAAACTAGTTACGTGTCTCTGTGTTACCGTTATAACGGGACACACGAGTAGAAACTAGTTACGTGTCTCTGTGTTACCGTTATAACGGGACACACGAGTAGAAACTAGTTACGTGTCTCTGTGTTACGGTTATAACGGGACACACGAGTAGAAACTAGTTACGTGTCTCTGTGTTACCGTTATAACGGGACACACGAGTAGAAACTAGTTACGTGTCTCTGTGTTACGGTTATAACGGGACACACGAGTAGAAACTAGTTACGTGTCTCTGTGTTACCGTTATAACGGGACACACGAGTAGAAACTAGTTACGTGTCTCTGTGTTACGGTTATAACGGGACACACGAGTAGAAACTAGTTACGTGTCTCTGTGTTACCGTTATAACGGGACACACGAGTAGAAACTAGTTACGTGTCTCTGTGTTACCGTTATAACGGGACACACGAGTAGAAACTAGTTACGTGTCTCTGTGTTACCGTTATAACGGGACACACGAGTAGAAACTAGTTACGTGTCTCTGGCGTGAATTCGGCTATTAACTTTTGGTTTTCCATATTGCTTTTTAGGCAAACGCGTCTGTGTTTGGTCGAGTTGGGGTTTGATGTGTTGTAAAGTCTGGGGGAGAGGTGAGGGGAGGGAGGGAGGGAGGGAGGGAGGAGGGAGGGAGGTGGGAGAGAAAGAGATAAGAGAGGAAGGGTGAGAGACGAAGGGCTGCGACGACAGATAAACACGTCTCTCTCTCCCTTCCCCTCCTCTATCTGGACCATAAACAACTTTCTCTTGTTTCTCAACAGACATTGACGATGACTGTGTTTGTGTATGTGTGTGTGTGTGTGTGTGTGTGTTTGTGTGTGTGTGTGTGTGTGTGTGTGTGTGTGTGTGTGTGTGTGTGTGTGTGTAACTGGTGAGGCTCTATCTAGAGCAACGCTAGTTGCAGAAAATCATTCACACGGCTGTGTGCTTTGCAACAAACCGTGGAGCCAAACGTTGTGCGCAGCCCGGTGGTGGGCTAAGCTACCGGAGAAGTAGTCCGGTTCGTTAGGGGAAACCTTCTCAACTGTGTCGGTAGTATCGCGCTGTTATTACACCGTTTTGCCCGATCAGTGTGATGGTATACTGGTAGGCTAGTTAGATCACAGGCACGATTGACTTGACCACTATAGGGACCAGCGCTAGTCCAGCGCTAGTGTTCCCTGTAGCTCAGTTGGTAGAGCATGGTGTTTGCAACTCCAGGGTTGTGGGTTCGATTCCCACGGGGGGGCCAGTACGGAAAGAAAAAAAAAATGTATGAAATTGTAAGTCGCTCTGGATAAGAGCGTCTGCTAAATGACTAAAATGTAAAAGTAGTCTGTGGATGTGAGTTGAGTGTTGGGACGTTATGGAGACTAGTCTACTGAGTACCCTGTTATAGCTACTAACTAGTCTATTACCCTGTTATAGCTACTAACTAGCCTATTACCCTGTTATAGCTACTAACTAGGCTATTACCCTGTTATAGCTACTAACTATTACCCTGTTATAGCTACTAACTAGTCTATTACCCTGTTATAGCTACTAACTAGTCTATTACCCTGTTATAGCTACTAACTAGTCTAGTACCCTGTTATAGCTACTAACTAGTCTATTACCCTGTTATAGCTAATAACTAGGCTATTACCCTGTTATAGCTACTAACTAGTCTATTACCCTGTTATAGCTACTAACTAGGCTATTACCCTGTTATAGCTACTAACTATTACCCTGTTATAGCTACTAACTAGTCTATTACCCTGTTATAGCTACTAACTAGTCTATTACCCTGTTATAGCTACTAACTAGTCTATTACCCTGTTATAGCTACTAACTATTACCCTGTTATAGCTACTAACTAGTCTAATACCCTGTTATAGCTACTAACTATTACCCTGTTATAGCTACTAACTAGGCTATTACCCTGTTATAGCTACTAACTATTACCCTGTTATAGCTACTAACTAGTCTATTACCCTGTTATAGCTACTAACTAGGCTATTACCCTGTTATAGCTACTAACTAGGCTATTACCCTGTTATAGCTACTAACTAGTCTATTACCCTGTTATAGCTACTAACTAGTCTATTACCCTGTTATAGCTACTAACTAGGCTATTACCCTGTTATAGCTACTAACTATTACCCTGTTATAGCTACTAACTATTACCCTGTTATAGCTACTAACTAGGCTATTACCCTGTTATAGCTACTAACTATTACCCTGTTATAGCTACTAACTATTACCCTGTTATAGCTACTAACTATTACCCTGTTATAGTTACTAACTATTACCCTGTTATAGCTACTAACTATTACCCTGTTATAGCTACTAACTAGGCTATTACCCTGTTATAGCTACTAACTAGGCTATTACCCTGTTATAGCTACTAACTAGTCTATTACCCTGTTATAGCTACTAACTATTACCCTGTTATAGCTACTAACTATTACCCTGTTATAGCTACTAACTAGGCTATTACCCTGTTATAGCTACTAACTATTACCCTGTTATAGCTACTAACTATTACCCTGTTATAGCTACTAACTAGGCTATTACCCTGTTATAGCTACTAACTATTACCCTGTTATAGCTACTAACTATTACCCTGTTATAGCTACTAACTATTACCCTGTTATAGTTACTAACTATTACCCTGTTATAGCTACTAACTATTACCCTGTTATAGCTACTAACTAGGCTATTACCCTGTTATAGCTACTAACTAGTCTATTACCCTGTTATAGCTACTAACTAATACCCTGTTATAGCTACTAACTAGTCTATTACCCTGTTATAGCTACTAACTAGTCTATTACCCTGTTATAGCTACTAACTATTACCCTGTTATAGCTACTAACTAGGCTATTACCCTGTTATAGCTACTAACTATTACCCTGTTATAGCTACTAACTAGTCTATTACCCTGTTATAGTTACTAACTATTACCCTGTTATAGCTACTAACTAGGCTATTACCCTGTTATAGCTACTAACTAGGCTATTACCCTGTTATAGCTACTAACTAGTCTATTACCCTGTTATAGCTACTAACTAGTCTATTACCCTGTTATAGCTACTAACTATTACCCTGTTATAGCTACTAACTAGTCTATTACCCTGTTATAGTTACTAACTATTACCCTGTTATAGCTACTAACTATTACCCTGTTATAGCTACTAACTAGGCTATTACCCTGTTATAGCTACTAACTAGGCTATTACCCTGTTATAGCTACTAACTAGTCTATTACCCTGTTATAGCTACTAACTAGTCTATTACCCTGTTATAGCTACTAACTAGTCTATTACCCTGTTATAGCTACTAACTAGGCTATTACCCTGTTATAGCTACTAACTATTACCCTGTTATAGCTACTAACTATTACCCTGTTATAGCTACTAACTAGTCTATTACCCTGTTATAGCTACTAACTATTACCCTGTTATAGCTACTAACTAGTCTATTACCCTGTTATAGCTACTAACTAGTCTATTACCCTGTTATAGCTACTAACTAGTCTATTACCCTGTTATAGCTACTAACTAGTCTATTACCCTGTTATAGCTACTAACTAGTCCCCCCCCCATGATTTCCTTTTCATGGGATGTTTACAGTGTTGTTGATGTCCCACTCTGTGATGGTATTCACCGTTAAGGGTGATTGGGCTTAAAGGATGCAGTTTTGTTCAGTTTTTTGTTGTTGTTGAGGCGACCCGATCAAATTCACATAGAAATTTGAGTTATAAATCAGTCATTCTCACTAACCAAATGAAACCTTTGCAGTTGAAAGGTTGTTCAGAGGCGTTAAATACGGAAGACACGTTTCAGTTGAATGCATTCAGTTGTACAACTGACTAGGTATCCCCCTTTCCAACTGACTAGGTATCCCCCTTTCCAACTGACTAGGTATCCCCCCCTTTCCAACTGACTAGGTATCCCCATTTCCCTTTCCAACTGACTAGGTATCCCCATTTCCCTTTCCAACTGACTAGGTATCCCCCCTTTCCCTTTCCAACTGACTAGGTATCCCCATTTCCCTTTCCAACTGACTAGGTATCCCCCCTTCCCCTTTCCAACTGACTAGGTATCCCCCCTTTCCCTTTACAACTCTCATTTTGTAGACTAGCCTACCTGCACAACCTACCCTCCTCTTATCCATAATACTCTCATTTTGTAGACTAGCCTACCTGCACGGCCTACCCTCCTCTTATCCATAATACTCTCATTTTGTAGACTAGCCTACCTGCACAGCCTACCCTCCTCTTATCCATAATACTCTCATTTTGTAGACTAGCCTACCTGCACAGCCTACCCTCCTCTTATCCATAATACTCTCATTTTGTAGACTAGCCTACCTGCACGGCCTACCCTCCTCTTATCCATAATACTCTCATTTTGTAGACTAGCCTACCTGCACAGCCTACCCTCCTCTTATCCATAATACTCTCATTTTGTAGACTAGCCTACCTGCACGGCCTACCCTCCGCTTATCCATAATACTCTCATTTTGTAGACTAGCCTACCTGCACGGCCTTCCCTCCTCTTATCCATAATACTCTCATTTTGTAGACTAGCCTACCTGCACAGCCTACCCTCCTCTTATCCATAATACTCTCATTTTGTAGACTAGCCTACCTGCACGGCCTACCCTCCTCTTATCCATAATACTCTCATTTTGTAGACTAGCCTACCTGCACAGCCTACCCTCCTCTTATCCATAATACTTTCATTTTGTAGACTAGCCTACCTGCACAGCCTACCCTCCTCTTATCCATAATACTCTCATTTTGTAGACTAGCCTACCTGCACAGCCTACCCTCCTCTTATCCATAATACTCTCATTTTGTAGACTAGCCTACCTGCACGGCCTTCCCTCCTCTTATCCATAATACTCTCATTTTGTAGACTAGCCTACCTGCACAGCCTACCCTCCTCTTATCCATAATACTCTCATTTTGTAGACCAGCCTACCTGCACAGCCTACCCTCCTCTTATCCATAATACTCTCATTTTGTAGACCAGCCTACCTGCACAGTCTACCCTCCTCTTATCCATAATACTCTCATTTTGTAGACCAGCCTACCTGCACAGCCTACCCTCCTCTTATCCATAATACTTTCATTTTGTAGACTAGCCTACCTGCACAGCCTACCCTCCTCTTATCCATAATACTCTCATTTTGTAGACTAGCCTACCTGCACAGCCTACCCTCCTCTTATCCATAATACTCTCATTTTGTAGACTAGCCTACCTGCACAGCCTACCCTCCTCTTATCCATAATACTTTCATTTTGTAGACTAGCCTACCTGCACAGCCTACCCTCCTCTTATCCATAATACTCTCATTTTGTAGACTAGCCTACCTGCACGGCCTACCCTCCTCTTATCCATAATACTCTCATTTTGTAGACTAGCCTACCTGCACAGCCTACCCTCCTCTTATCCATAATACTCTCATTTTGTAGACTAGCCTACCTGCACAGCCTACCCTCCTCTTATCCATAATACTCTATTAGCCACCAAGTGCTAACAGTCAGTATCTAAATATAATGTGTGAAATGCTTGATAGTGTCTGTGATGTAAACAGAGACGTTTGCTTTCTTGGGGACCTGAATATCGACTGGTTTTCATCGAGCTGTCCGCTCAAGAGGAAGCTTCTCGCTGTAACCAGTGCCTGTAATCAGGTTCGGGTTATTAATCAACCCTACCAAAAGGGTGTTTACAAAACACTACAGGAACAAGATCGTCCACATGTATCGATCACATGTTTATTAATACTGTAGTTCCTTTTGTTCTGAAGCTGTATCCGTACCCATTGGATGCAGTGATCACGATATAGCGGACATATCCAGGAAAGACAAAGTTCCAACAGCTGGGGCCTAAAAATAGTGTGTAAGAGATCATACAAAAGATTTAGCTGTGACTCTTATGTGGACGATGTTAAAAAAATATTTGTTGGTCTGATGTGATTAAATGAGGAGTTTCCAGACACTGCACTTGATGTATTTATGAAATTGCTTCTGTCCCGATTATTGATGAACATGAAACCTGTTAAGAAACGGACTGTTAGAACTGTTAAGGCTCCGTGGATTGACGAGGAATTAAAAAAAAAAAAAAACCCTGTATGATTGAAAGAGATGGGGGGCAAAAGGAAGTGGCTAATAAGTCTGGCTGTACATCTGACTGGCTGAGACTTCCTGCAAAAAGTGAGAAATTATGTGACTAAAACTCAACAAAAAGGAGAAGAACCTGTATTATGAATCCAAGATCAATGATATAAAGAATGATGGGGGAAAAAAAACTTTGCAGTACTTTTAAAATGAAATTATGGGCAGAAAGACAAATTCAACTCCGTCTTTCATCGAATCAGACGGCTTTATTCATCACAAAAAAAAACATTTGATGTTGCCAATTATTTAAATGATTATTTCATTGGCAAAGTGGGCAAACTTAAGGCAGGAAATGCCCACGACAAACAGTGAGCAATTATATTCATGCATAATCAGAGGCAGGTGTCTTTCGCTGTCTCTGATTGGAAGTGCAAGTTTGAATTTTATAAAGTTAGTATAGGTAGCTGAGACTCCATTCTTTCCGAGTCGGTGTGTCATGTCGTAGCTGAGACTCCATTCTTTCCGAGTCAGTGTGTCATGTCGTAGCTGAGACTCCATTCTTTCCGAGTCAGTGTGTCATGTCGTAGCTGAGACTCCATTCTTTCCGAGTCGGTGTGTCATGTCGTAGCTGAGACTCCATTCTTTCCGAGTCGGTGTGTCATGTCGTAGCTGAGACTCCATTCTTTCCGAGTCGGTGTGTCATGTCGTAGCTGAGACTCCATTCTTTCCGAGTCAGTGTGTCACGTCGTAACTGAGACTCCATTCTTACTGCAGACGTGGTTTAATGTTAATTCAGAGCAGATATTTAGCAGAGTTTTAGGAAAACGTGGACACGCTAAAAACTGCGGGAGATTTTTCTTTTCGTCTTCACAGTTCTTACAGTAAACGTTGTTGTAAAATATTCAGTTTACATTTTTAAAAGTTGTCCTTCTGCGTAGAGTTGTATGGCTTGTTAAACTTTGAAATCAATTTTTTTGGTTTTGTTTGGCAAACATTCAAAGTGAAAAATGTTTGTCTTAGCTGATCCGTCACAGTGGAACTGTGCTGTTTGTCCTTCTGTTAATGGCCTGTTTATGTTGCAAGGGCTTCTGGGAAATGAATATAAATAACATTCCTGTAAACAACTTTCCTGTGTTCTGAAGATTTATAAATGTTTTGGCCTTGTAAACTTGGACACTGAACCTCCAGAGTTTTCTAAATGATGACTCCTTGTGGATGAAAGGATATGTTGTGTGTTTCTGTGCATCTTCTGCACTTTTGCCATGCAGTCATTCTCTCTCTCTCTCTCTCTCTCTCTCTCTCTCTCTCTCTCTCTCTTCCTCTCTCTCTCTCTCTTCCCTCTCTCTCTCTCTCTTCCCTCTCTCTTTCTCTCTCTCTCTCTCTCTCTCTCTCTCTCTCTCTCTCTCTCTCTTCTCTCTCTCTCTCTCTCTCCTTCTCTCTCTCTCTCTTCCCTCTCTCTCTCTCTCTCCTTCTCTCTCTCTCTGTCTCTCTCTCTCTCTCTCTTCTCTCTCCTCTCTCTCTTCTCTCTCTCTCTCCTCTCTCTCTTCCCTCTCTCTCTTCTCTCTCTCTCTCTCTCTCTCTCTTCTCTCTCTCTTCCCTCTCTCTCTTCTCTCTCTCTCTCTTCCCTCTCTCTCTTCTCTCTCTTCTCTCTCTCTCTTCTCTCTCTCTCTCTCCCTTTCTCTCTTCTCTCTCCATCTTCCCTCTCTCTCTCTCTCTCTCTCCCTCTCTCTCTCTGTCTCTCTCTCTTCCCTCTCTTTCTCTCTCTCTCTCTCTCTCTCTCTGTCTCTCTGTCTCTCTCTCTCTCTCTCTTTCCTGGTCTGCAGTGTGTGTCTCTGTCCAGACCCTGGTCTGCAGTGTCTCTGTCCAGGGGACATGATGTCATTGCTAATAGCAGAGAGCTCTCTGGTTGCTAAGGTGTTTTATATTCCCTTCCCCCTCCTCTCTCTCTCAGTTCAATTCAGTTTCATTTCAATTCAGTTTCATTTCAATTTCATTTCAGTTTCATTTCAATTTCATTTCAATTTCATTTCAGTTTCAGAGTCTCAATTTGTTGTTTGTCCCATTTTGTGAATTCTTGGTTGGTGAGCGGACCCCAGACCTCACAACTTTTCAAATACAAAGATTCAAGTAATTTTAGCCAGATCCTAATTGGTAGGTCGAGTTTTATGTTCCTTTTATATTTGTGGTCCTGGCGACTGGACCTTTTTTGGAACACCAATATTTTGGTCTTACTGATATTTACTGTCAGGGCCCAGGTCTGTCAGGGCCCAGGTCTGTCAGGGCCCAGGTCTGTCAGAATCTGTGCAGAAGATCTAGGTGCTGCTGTAGGCCCTCCTTGGTTGGGGACAGATCTAGGTGCTGCTGTAGGCCCTCCTTGGTTGGGGACAGATCTAGGTGCTGCTGTAGGTCCTCCTTGGTTGGGGACAGATCTAGGTGCTGCTGTAGGCCCTCCTTGGTTGGGGACAGATCTAGGTGCTGCTGTAGGCCCTCCTTGGTTGGGGACAGATCTAGGTGCTGCTGTAGGCCCTCCTTGGTTGGGGACAGATCTAGGTGCTGCTGTAGGACCTCCTTGGTTGGGGACAGATCTAGGTGCTACTGTAGGCCCTCCTTGGTTGGGGACAGATCTAGGTGCTGCTGTAGGCCCTCCTTGGTTGGGGACAGATCTAGGTGCTGCTGTAGGCCCTCCTTGGTTGGGGACAGATCTAGGTGCTGCTGTAGGCCCTCCTTGGTTGGGGACAGATCTAGGTGCTGCTGTAGGCCCTCCTTGGTTGGGGACAGATCTAGGTGCTGCTGTAGGCCCTCCTTGGTTGGGGACAGATCTAGGTGCTGCTGTAGGCCCTCCTTGGTTGGGGACAGATCTAGGTGCTGCTGTAGGACCTCCTTGGTTGGGGACAGATCTAGGTGCTACTGTAGGCCCTCCTTGGTTGGGGACAGATCTAGGTGCTGCTGTAGGCCCTCCTTGGTTGGGGACAGATCTAGGTGCTGCTGTAGGCCCTCCTTGGTTGGGGACAGATCTAGGTGCTGCTGTAGGCCCTCCTTGGTTGGGGACAGATCTAGGTGCTGCTGTAGGACCTCCTTGGTTGGGGACAGATCTAGGTGCTGCTGTAGGACCTCCTTGGTTGGGGACAGAAGCACCAGATCATCAGTAAACAGTAGACATTTGACTTCAGATTCTAGTAGGGTGAGGGCCGGGTGCTGCAGACTGTTCTAGTGCCCTCGCCAATTCATTGATATATATGTTGTAGAGGGTGGGGCTTAAGCTGCATCCCTGTCTCATCCCACGGCCCTGTGGGAAGAAATGTGTGAGTTTTTTTGCCAATTTTAACTGCCCACTTGTTGTTTGTGTACATGAATGTTATAATGTCGTATGTTTTTCCCCCCAACACCACTTTCCATCCATTTGTATAGCAGACCCTCAGATCCTCAGACCCTCAGACCCTCAGACCCTCAGACCCTCAGACCAAATTGAGTCAAAGCTTTTTTTGAAATCAACAAAGCCTGAGAAGACTTTGCCTTTGTTTTGGTTTGTTTGTTTGTCAGTTAGGGTTTGCAGGGTGAATACGTGGTCTGTTGTACGGTAATTTGGTAAAAAGACAATTGGACATTTGCTCAGAACATTGTTTTCACTGAGGAAATGTACAAGTCTGCTGTTAATGATAATGCAGAGGATTATCCCAAGGTTGCTGTTGACGCATATCCCACGGTAGTTATTGGGGTCAAATTTGTCTCCACTTTTGTGGATTGTTCCAAATATTAGGGAAGATGCCAGAGCTGAGGATGATGTTAAAGAGTTTAAGTATAGCCAATTGTAATTTGTGGTCTGTATATTTGATCATTTCATTGAGGATACCGTCAACACCACAGACCTTTTTGGGTTGGAGGGTTTTGTATTTTGTCCTGTTGTTCATTCAATGTAATTGGAGAATCCAGTGGGTTCTGGTCGTCTTTAACCTCTCTGGGCTAGGTGGGATGACCGGTGGGATGACCGTCTCGGACGTGACCGTCCCACTCTATTCAAACAGCCAGTGGAACAGCGTGGTGCGAAATACAAAAAACCTCAAAAATGCAATAATTTCAATTTTTCAAAAATACGACTATTTTACACCATTTTAAAGATAAGACTCTCGTTAATCTAACCACATTGTCCGATTTCAAAAAGGCTTTACAGCGAAAGCAAAACATTAGATTATGTTAGGAGAGTACATAGACCAAAATAATCACACAGCCATTTTCCAAGCTAGCATATATGTCACAAAAACCCAAAACACAGCTAAATGAAGCACTAACCTTTGATCTTCATCAGATGACACTCCTAGGACATTATGTTACACAATACATGCATGTTTTGTTCAATCAAGTTCATATTTACATCCAAAACCAGCTTTTTACATTAGCATGTGATGTTCAGAACTAGCATTCCCACCGAACACTTCCGGTGAATTTACTAAATTACTCATCATAAACATTGACAAAATACATAACAATTATTTAAAGAATTATAGATACAGAACTCCTTTATGCAATCGCTATGTCAGATTTTAAAATAGCTTTTCGGTAAAAGCACATTTTTCAATATTCTGAGTACATAACTCAGCCATCACGGCTAGCTTATTTGACACCCGCCAAGTTCGGGGCTCACTAAACTCAGAATTACTATTAGAAATATTGTATTACCTTTGCTGATCTTCGTCAGAATGCACTCCCAGGACTGCTACTTCCACAAGAAATGTTGTTTTTGTTCCAAATAATCCATAGTTATGTCCAAATACCTCTGTTTTGTTTGTGCGTTCAGGTCACTATCCAAAGGGTATCGCGCGAGTGCATTTCGAGACCAAAAAATTCTAAATGTTCCATTACCGTACTTAGAAGCATGTCAAACGCTGTTTAAAATCTATTTTTATGGTATTTTTCTCGTAAAATAGCGATAATATTCCAACCGGACAATAGTGTATTCATTCAAAGAGGAAAAGAAAAAACAGCGTGCTCGCATGACCGCGCATATCCAATCTCTTTGTCACCAGGCAGACCACTGAGAAACTGAGCTACTATACTCTGCCCAGAGACAGGAGACGCCTCAATCCGCTTTCTGAAGGCTTTAGAGAGCCAATGGAAGCCTTAGAAAGTGCAACGTCACCCCACAGATACTGGAGTTTCGTTAGAGAATCAAAAGCAGAACTACAAATTCTCAGACAGGCCACTTCCTGCTTGGAGTTTTCTCAGGTTTTTGCCTGCCATATGAGTTCTGTTATACTCACAGACACCATTCAAACAGTTTTAGAAACTTCAGAGTGTTTTCTATCCAAATATACTATTAATATGCATATTCTCATTTCTGGGAAAGAGTAGTAACCAGTTTAAATCGGGTACGTTTTTTATCCGGCCGTGAAAATACTGCCCCCTAGCCCAGACAGGTTAATAGTTGATTCTAAGATTTGTATTTGATCATGTATATGTTTTTGCTGTTTGTTCTTTGTTATAGATCCAATCAGATTGGAGAAGTGGTTCATCCACACATCTCCGTTTTGGATAGATAACTATCCGTGTTGTTGTTTGTTTAGTGTTTGGAGAAGTGGTTCATCCAGACATCTCCGTTTTGGATAGATAACTATCCGTGTTGTTGTTTGTTTAGTGTTTGGAGAAGTGGTTCATCCACACATCTCCGTTTTGGATAGAT
>NW_025547345.1:130000-150000 GCF_905237065.1 Salmo salar
CTATATACAGGGGGTACCGGTACAGAGTCAATGTGGAGGCTATATACAGGGGGTACCGGTACAGAGTCAATGTGGAGGCTATATACAGGGGGTACCGGTACAGAGTCAATGTGGAGGCTATATACAGGGGGGTACTGGTACAGAGTCAATGTGGAGGCTATATACAGGGGGGTACCGGTACAGAGTCAATGTGGAGGCTATATACAGGGGGGTACCAGTACAGAGTCAATGTGGAGGCTATATACAGGGGGTACCGGTACAGAGTCAATGTGGAGGCTATATACAGGGGGTACCGGTACAGAGTCAATGTGGAGGCTACATACAGGGGGTACCGGTACAGAGTCAATGTGGAGACTATATACAGGGGGGTACCGGTACAGAGTCAATGTGGAGGCTATATACAGGGGGTACCGGTACAGAGTCAATGTGGAGACTATATACAGGGGGTACCGGTACTGAGTCAATGTGGAGGCTATATACAGGGGGTACCGGTACAGAGTCAATGTGGAGGCTAATTACAGGGGGTACAGAGTCAATGTGGAGGCTATATACAGGGGGTACCGGTACAGAGTCAATGTGGAGGCTATATACAGGGGGGTACTGGTACAGAGTCAATGTGGAGGCTATATACAGGGGGGTACCGGTACAGAGTCAATGTGGAGGCTATATACAGGGGTACCGGTACTGAGTCAATGTGGAGGCTATATACAGGGGGTACCGGTACAGAGTCAATGTGGAGGCTATATACAGGGGGGTACCGGTACAGAGTCAATGTGGAGGCTATATACAGGGGGAACCGGTACAGAGTCAATGTGGAGGCTAATTACAGGGGGTACCGGTACAGAGTCAATGTGGAGGTATATACAGGGGGTACCGGTACAGAGTCAATGTGGAGGCTATATACAGGGGGTACCGGTACAGAGTCAATGTGGAGGCTATATACAGGGGGTACTGGTACAGAGTCAATGTGGAGGCTATATACAGGGGGTACCGGTACAGAGTCAATGTGGAGGCTATATACAGGGGGTACCGGTACAGAGTCAATGTGGAGGCTATATACAGGGGGTACCGGTACAGAGTCAATGTGGAGGCTATATACAGGGTATTACGGTACAGAGTCAATGTGGAGGCTATATACAGGGGGTACCGGTACAGAGTCAATGTGGAGGCTATATACAGGGGGTACCGGTACAGAGTCAGTGTGGAGGCTATATACAGGGGGTACCGGTACAGAGTCAATGTGGAGGCTATATACAGGGTATTACGGTACAGAGTCAATGTGGAGGCTATATACAGGGGGTACCGGTACAGAGTCAATGTGGAGGCTATATACAGGGGGTACCGGTACAGAGTCAATGTGGAGGCTATATACAGGGGGTACCGGTACAGAGTCAATGTGGAGGCTATATACAGGGTATTACGGTACAGAGTCAATGTGGAGGCTATATACAGGGGGTACCGGTACAGAGTCAATGTGGAGGCTATATACAGGGGGTACCGGTACAGAGTCAATGTGGAGGCTATATACAGGGGGTACCGGTACAGAGTCAATGTGGAGGCTATATACAGGGTGTACCGGTACAGAGTCAATGTGGAGGCTATATACAGGGGGTACCGGTACAGAGTCAGTGTGGAGGCTATATACAGGGGGTACCGGTACAGAGTCAATGTGGAGGCTATATACAGGGGTTTACGGTACAGAGTCAATGTGGAGGCTATATACAGGGGGTACCGGTACAGAGTCAATGTGGAGGCTATATACAGGGGGTACCGGTACAGAGTCAATGTGGAGGCTATATACAGGGGGGTACCGGTACAGAGTCAATGTGGAGGCTATATACAGGGTATTACGGTACAGAGTCAATGTGGAGGCTATATACAGGGGGTACCGGTACAGAGTCAATGTGGAGGCTATATACAGGGGGTACCGGTACAGAGTCAATGTGGAGGCTATATACAGGGGGGTACCGGTACAGAGTCAATGTGGAGGCTATATACAGGGGGTACCGGTACAGAGTCAATGTGGAGGCTATATACAGGGGGTACCGGTACAGAGTCAATGTGGAGGCTATATACAGGGGGTACCGGTACAGAGTCAATGTGGAGGCTATATACAGGGGGTACCGGTACAGAGTCAATGTGGAGGCTATATACAGGGGGTACCGGTACAGAGTCAATGTGGAGGCTATATACAGGGGGCACCGGTACAGAGTCAATGTGGAGGCTATATACAGGGGGTACCGGTACAGAGTCAATGTGGAGGCTATATACAGGGGGTACCGGTACAGAGTCAATGTGGAGGCTATATACAGGGGTACCGGTACAGAGTCAATGTGGAGGCTATATACAGGGGGTACCGGTACAGAGTCAATGTGGAGACTATATACAGGGGGTACCGGTACAGAGTCAATGTGGAGGCTATATACAGGGGGTACCGGTACAGAGTCAATGTGGAGGCTATATACAGGGGTACCGGTACAGAGTCAATGTGGAGGCTATATACAGGGGGTACCGGTACAGAGTCAATGTGGAGGCTATATACAGGGGGTACCGGTACAGAGTCAATGTGGAGGCTATATACAGGGGGTACTGGTACAGAGTCAATGTGGAGGCTATATACAGGGGGTACCGGTACAGAGTCAATGTGGAGGCTATATACAGGGGTACCGGTACAGAGTCAATGTGGAGGCTATATACAGGGGGTACTGGTACAGAGTCAATGTGGAGACTATATACAGGGGTACCGGTACAGAGTCAATGTGGAGGCTATATACAGGGGGGTACCGGTACAGAGTCAATGTGGAGGCTATATACAGGGGGTACCGGTACAGAGTCAATGTGGAGGCTATATACAGGGGGTACTGGTACAGAGTCAATGTGGAGGCTATATACAGGGGGTACCGGTACAGAGTCAATGTGGAGGCTATATACAGGGGGTACCGGTACAGAGTCAATGTGGAGGCTATATACAGGGGGTACCGGTACAGAGTCAATGTGGAGGCTATATACAGGGGGTACCGGTACAGAGTCAATGTGGAGACTATATACAGGGGGTACCGGTACAGAGTCAATGTGGAGGCTATATACAGGGGGTACCGGTACAGAGTCAATGTGGAGGCTATATACAGGGGGTACCGGTACAGAGTCAATGTGGAGGCTATATACAGGGGGTACCGGTACAGAGTCAATGTGGAGGCTATATACAGGGGGTACCGGTACAGAGTCAATGTGGAGGCTATATACAGGGGGTACCGGTACAGAGTCAATGTGGAGGCTATATACAGGGGGTACCAGTACAGAGTCAATGTGGAGGCTATATACAGGGGGTACCGGTACAGAGTCAATGTGGAGGCTATATACAGGGGGTACCAGTACAGAGTCAATGTGGAGGCTATATACAGGGGGTACCGGTACAGAGTCAATGTGGAGGCTATATACAGGGGGGTACCGGTACAGAGTCAATGTGGAGGCTATATACAGGGGGTACCGGTACAGAGTCAATGTGGAGGCTATATACAGGGGGTACCAGTACAGAGTCAATGTGGAGGCTATATACAGGGGGTACCGGTACAGAGTCAATGTGGAGGCTATATACAGGGGGTACCGGTACAGAGTCAATGTGGAGGCTACATACAGAGGGTACCGGTACAGAGTCAATGTGGAGACTATATACAGGGGGTACCGGTACAGAGTCAATGTGGAGACTATATACAGGGGGTACCGGTACTGAGTCAATGTGGAGGCTATATACAGGGGGTACCGGTACAGAGTCAATGTGGAGGCTAATTACAGGGGGTACAGAGTCAATGTGGAGGCTATATACAGGGGGTACCGGTACAGAGTCAATGTGGAGGCTATATACAGGGGGGTACTGGTACAGAGTCAATGTGGAGACTATATACAGGGGGTACCGGTACAGAGTCAATGTGGAGGCTATATACAGGGGGTACCGGTACAGAGTCAATGTGGAGGCTATATACAGGGGGTACCGGTACAGAGTCAATGTGGAGGCTATATACAGGGGGTACCGGTACAGAGTCAATGTGGAGGCTATATACAGGGGGTACCGGTACAGAGTCAATGTGGAGGCTATATACAGGGGGTACCGGTACAGAGTCAATGTGGAGGCTATATACAGGGGGTACCAGTACAGAGTCAATGTGGAGGCTATATACAGGGGGTACCGGTACAGAGTCAATGTGGAGGCTATATACAGGGGGGTACCAGTACAGAGTCAATGTGGAGGCTATATACAGGGGGTACCGGTACAGAGTCAATGTGGAGGCTATATACAGGGGGTACCGGTACAGAGTCAATGTGGAGGCTATATACAGGGGGTACCGGTACAGAGTCAATGTGGAGGCTATATACAGGGGGTACCAGTACAGAGTCAATGTGGAGGCTATATACAGGGGGTACCGGTACAGAGTCAATGTGGAGGCTATATACAGGGGGTACCGGTACAGAGTCAATGTGGAGGCTACATACAGGGGGTACCGGTACAGAGTCAATGTGGAGACTATATACAGGGGGTACCGGTACAGAGTCAATGTGGAGGCTATATACAGGGGGTACCGGTACAGAGTCAATGTGGAGACTATATACAGGGGGTACCGGTACTGAGTCAATGTGGAGGCTATATACAGGGGGTACCGGTACAGAGTCAATGTGGAGGCTAATTACAGGGGGTACAGAGTCAATGTGGAGGCTATATACAGGGGGTACCGGTACAGAGTCAATGTGGAGGCTATATACAGGGGGTACTGGTACAGAGTCAATGTGGAGGCTATATACAGGGGGGTACCGGTACAGAGTTAATGTGGAGGCTATATACAGGGGGTACCGGTACTGAGTCAATGTGGAGGCTATATACAGGGGGTACCGGTACAGAGTCAATGTGGAGGCTATATACAGGGGGGTACCGGTACAGAGTCAATGTGGAGGCTATATACAGGGGGAACCGGTACAGAGTCAATGTGGAGGCTAATTACAGGGGGTACCGGTACAGAGTCAATGTGGAGGCTATATACAGGGGGTACCGGTACAGAGTCAATGTGGAGGCTATATACAGGGGGTACCGGTACAGAGTCAATGTGGAGGCTATATACAGGGGGTACTGGTACAGAGTCAATGTGGAGGCTATATACAGGGGGTACCGGTACAGAGTCAATGTGGAGGCTATATACAGGGGGTACCGGTACAGAGTCAATGTGGAGGCTATATACAGGGGGTACCGGTACAGAGTCAATGTGGAGGCTATATACAGGGTATTACGGTACAGAGTCAATGTGGAGGCTATATACAGGGGGTACCGGTACAGAGTCAATGTGGAGGCTATATACAGGGGGTACCGGTACAGAGTCAGTGTGGAGGCTATATACAGGGGGTACCGGTACAGAGTCAATGTGGAGGCTATATACAGGGTATTACGGTACAGAGTCAATGTGGAGGCTATATACAGGGGGTACCGGTACAGAGTCAATGTGGAGGCTATATACAGGGGGGTACCGGTACAGAGTCAATGTGGAGGCTATATACAGGGGGGTACCGGTACAGAGTCAATGTGGAGGCTATATACAGGGTATTACGGTACAGAGTCAATGTGGAGGCTATATACAGGGGGGTACCGGTACAGAGTCAATGTGGAGGCTATATACAGGGGGGTACCGGTACAGAGTCAATGTGGAGGCTATATACAGGGGGTACCGGTACAGAGTCAATGTGGAGGCTATATACAGGGTGTACCGGTACAGAGTCAATGTGGAGGCTATATACAGGGGGTACCGGTACAGAGTCAGTGTGGATGCTATATACAGGGGGTACCGGTACAGAGTCAATGTGGAGGCTATATACAGGGTGTTACGGTACAGAGTCAATGTGGAGGCTATATACAGGGGGTACCGGTACAGAGTCAATGTGGAGGCTATATACAGGGGGTACCGGTACAGAGTCAATGTGGAGGCTATATACAGGGGGTACCGGTACAGAGTCAATGTGGAGGCTATATACAGGGTATTACGGTACAGAGTCAATGTGGAGGCTATATACAGGGGGTACCGGTACAGAGTCAATGTGGAGGCTATATACAGGGGGTACCGGTACAGAGTCAATGTGGAGGCTATATACAGGGGGTACCGGTACAGAGTCAATGTGGAGGCTATATACAGGGGGTACAGGTACAGAGTCAATGTGGAGGCTAATTACAGGGGGTACCGGTACAGAGTCAATGTGGAGGCTATATACAGGGGGTACCGGTACAGAGTCAATGTGGAGGCTATATACAGGGGGCACCGGTACAGAGTCAATGTGGAGGCTAATTACAGGGGGTACCGGTACAGAGTCAATGTGGAGGCTAATTACAGGGGGTACCGGTACAGAGTCAATGTGGAGGCTAATTACAGGGGGTACCGGTACAGAGTCAATGTGAAGGCTATATACAGGGGGTACCGGTACAGTGTCAATGTGGAGGCTATATACAGGGGGGTACCGGTACAGAGTCAATGTGGAGGCTATATACAGGGGGTACCGGTACAGAGTCAATGTGGAGGCTAATTACAGGGGGTACTGCACAGAGTCAATGTGGAGGCTATATACAGGGGTACCGGTACAGAGTCAATGTGGAGGCTATATACAGGGGGGTACCGGTACAGAGTCAATGTGGAGGCTATATACAGGGGGTACCGGTACAGAGTCAATGTGGAGGCTATATACAGGGGGGTACCGGTACAGAGTCAATGTGGAGGCTATATACAGGGGGTACCGGTACAGAGTCAATGTGGAGGCTATATACAGGGGGTACCGGTACAGAGTCAATGTGGAGGCTATATACAGGGGGTCCCGGTACAGAGTCAATGTGGAGGCTATATACAGGGGGTACCGGTACAGAGTCAATATGGAGGCTATATACAGGGGGTACCGGTACAGAGTCAATGTGGAGGCTATATACAGGGGGTACCGGTACAGAGTCAATGTGGAGGCTATATACAGGGGTACCGGTACAGAGTCAATGTGGAGGCTATATACAGGGGGTACCGGTACAGAGTCAATGTGGAGGCTATATACAGGGGGGTACCGGTACAGAGTCAATGTGGAGGCTATATACAGGGGGTACCGGTACAGAGTCAATGTGGAGGCTATATACAGGGGGTACCGGTACAGAGTCAATGTGGAGGCTATATACAGGGGGTACCGGTACAGAGTCAATGTGGAGGCTATATACAGGGGGTACCGGTACAGAGTCAATGTGGAGGCTATATACATGGGGTACCGGTACAGAGTCAATGTGGAGGCTATATACAGGGGGTACCGGTACAGAGTCAATGTGGAGGCTATATACAGGGGGGCACCGGTACAGAGTCAATGTGGAGGCTATATACAGGGGGTACCGGTACAGAGTCAATGTGGAGGCTATATACAGGGGGTACCGGTACAGAGTCAATGTGGAGGCTATATACAGGGGGGTACCGGTACAGAGTCAATGTGGAGGCTATATACAGGGGGTACCGGTACAGAGTCAATGTGGAGGCTATATACAGGGGTACCGGTACAGAGTCAATGTGGAGGCTATATACAGGGGTACCGGTACAGAGTCAATGTGGAGGCTATATACAGGGGGTACCGGTACAGAGTCAATGTGGAGGCTATATACAGGGGTACCGGTACAGAGTCAATGTGGAGGCTATATACAGGGGGTACCGGTACAGAGTCAATGTGGAGGCTATATACAGGGGGTACCGGTACAGAGTCAATGTGGAGGCTATATACAGGGGGTACCGGTACAGAGTCAATGTGGAGGCTATATACAGGGGGTACCGGTACAGAGTCAATGTGGAGGCTATATACAGGGGGTACTGGTACAGAGTCAATGTGGAGGATATATACAGGGGGTACCGGTACAGAGTCAATGTGGAGGCTATATACAAGGGGTACCGGTACAGAGTCAATGTGGAGGCTATATACAGGGGGTACCGGTACAGAGTCAATGTGGAGGCTATATACAGGGGGTACCGGTACAGAGTCAATGTGGAGGCTATATACAGGGGGTCCCTGTACAGAGTCAATGTGGAGGCTATATACAGGGGGCACCGGTACAGAGTCAATGTGGAGGCTATATACAGGGGGTACCGGTACAGAGTCAATGTGGAGGCTATATACAGGGTTACCATTACAGAGTCGATGTGGAGGCTATATACAGGGGGTACCGGTACAGAGTCAGTGTGGAGGCTATATACAGGGGTACCGGTACAGAGTCAATGTGGAGGCTATATACAGGGGGTACCGGTACAGAGTCAATGTGGAGGCTATATACAGGGGGTACCGGTACAGAGTCAATGTGGAGGCTATATACAGGGGTACCGGTACAGAGTCAATGTGGAGGCTATATACAGGGGGTACCGGTACAGAGTCAATGTGGAGGCTATATACAGGGGGTACCGGTACAGAGTCAATGTGGAGGCTATATACAGGGGGTACCGGTACAGAGTCAATGTGGAGGCTATATACAGGGGGTACCGGTACTGAGTCAATGTGGAGGCTATATACAGGGGGTACCGGTACTGAGTCAATGTGGAGGCTATATACAGGGGGTACCGGTACTGAGTCAATGTGGAGGCTATATACAGGGGGTACCGGTACAGAGTCAATGTGGAGGCTATATACAGGGGGTACCGGTACAGAGTCAATGTGGAGGCTATATACAGGGGGTACCGGTACTGAGTCAATGTGGAGGCTATATACAGGGGGTACCGGTACAGAGTCAATGTGGAGGCTATATACAGTGGGTACCGGTAATGAGTCAATGTGGAGGCTATATACAGGGGGTACGGTACAGAGTCAATGTGGAGGCTATATACAGGGGGTACCGGTACAGAGTCAATGTGGAGGCTATATACAGGGGGTACCGGTACAGAGTCAATGTGGAGGCTATATACAGGGGGGTACCGGTACAGAGTCAATGTGGAGGCTATATACAGGGGGTACCGGTACAGAGTCAATGTGGAGGCTATATACAGGGGGGTACCGGTACAGAGTCAATGTGGAGGCTATATACAGGGGGTACCGGTACAGAGTCAATGTGGAGGCTATATACAGGGGGTACCGGTACAGAGTCAATGTGGAGGCTATATACAGGGGGTACTGGTACAGAGTCAATGTGGAGGCTATATACAGGGGGGGTACCGGTACAGAGTCAATGTGGAGGCTATATACAGGGGTACCGGTACAGAGTCAATGTGGAGGCTATATACAGGGGGTACTGGTACAGAGTCAATGTGGAGACTATATACAGGGGGTACCGGTACAGAGTCAATGTGGAGGCTATATACAGGGGGGTACCGGTACAGAGTCAATGTGGAGGCTATATACAGGGGGTACTGGTACAGAGTCAATGTGGAGGCTATATACAGGGGGTACTGGTACAGAGTCAATGTGGAGGCTATATACAGGGGGTACCGGTACAGAGTCAATGTGGAGGCTATATACAGGGGGTACCGGTACAGAGTCAATGTGGAGGCTATATACAGGGGGTACCGGTACAGAGTCAATGTGGAGGCTATATACAGGGGGTACCGGTACAGAGTCAATGTGGAGACTATATACAGGGGGTACCGGTACAGAGTCAATGTGGAGGCTATATACAGGGGGTACTGGTACAGAGTCAATGTGGAGGCTATATACAGGGGGTACCGGTACAGAGTCAATGTGGAGGCTATATACAGGGGGTACCGGTACAGAGTCAATGTGGAGGCTATATACAGGGGGTACCGGTACAGAGTCAATGTGGAGGCTATATACAGGGGGTACCGGTACAGAGTCAATGTGGAGGCTATATACAGGGGGTACCAGTACAGAGTCAATGTGGAGGCTATATACAGGGGGTACCGGTACAGAGTCAATGTGGAGGCTATATACAGGGGGTACCGGTACAGAGTCAATGTGGAGGCTATATACAGGGGGTACCGGTACAGAGTCAATGTGGAGGCTATATACAGGGGGTACCGGTACAGAGTCAATGTGGAGGCTATATACAGGGGGTACCGGTACAGAGTCAATGTGGAGGCTATATACAGGGGGTACCGGTACAGAGTCAATGTGGAGACTATATACAGGGGGGTACCGGTACTGAGTCAATGTGGAGGCTATATACAGGGGGTACCGGTACAGAGTCAATGTGGAGGCTAATTACAGGGGGTACAGAGTCAATGTGGAGGCTATATACAGGGGGTACCGGTACAGAGTCAATGTGGAGGCTATATACAGGGGGGTACTGGTACAGAGTCAATGTGGAGGCTATATACAGGGGGGTACCGGTACAGAGTCAATGTGGAGGCTATATACAGGGGGTACCGGTACTGAGTCAATGTGGAGGCTATATACAGGGGGTACCGGTACAGAGTCAATGTGGAGGCTATATACAGGGGGTACCGGTACAGAGTCAATGTGGAGGCTATATACAGCGGGAACCGGTACAGAGTCAATGTGGAGGCTAATTACAGGGGGTACCGGTACAGAGTCAATGTGGAGGCTATATACAGGGGGTACCGGTACAGAGTCAATGTGGAGGCTATATACAGGGGGGTACCGGTACAGAGTCAATGTGGAGGCTATATACAGGGGGTACTGGTACAGAGTCAATGTGGAGGCTATATACAGGGGGGTACCGGTACAGAGTCAATGTGGAGGCTATATACAGGGGGGTACCGGTACAGAGTCAATGTGGAGGCTATATACAGGGGGTACCGGTACAGAGTCAATGTGGAGGCTATATACAGGGTATTACGGTACAGAGTCAATGTGGAGGCTATATACAGGGGGTACCGGTACAGAGTCAATGTGGAGGCTATATACAGGGGGGTACCGGTACAGAGTCAGTGTGGAGGCTATATACAGGGGGTACCGGTACAGAGTCAATGTGGAGGCTATATACAGGGTATTACGGTACAGAGTCAATGTGGAGGCTATATACAGGGGGTACCGGTACAGAGTCAATGTGGAGGCTATATACAGGGGGTACCGGTACAGAGTCAATGTGGAGGCTATATACAGGGGGTACCGGTACAGAGTCAATGTGGAGGCTATATACAGGGTATTACGGTACAGAGTCAATGTGGAGGCTATATACAGGGGGTACCGGTACAGAGTCAATGTGGAGGCTATATACAGGGGGGTACCGGTACAGAGTCAATGTGGAGGCTATATACAAGGGGTACCGGTACAGAGTCAATGTGGAGGCTATATACAGGGTGTACCGGTACAGAGTCAATGTGGAGGCTATATACAGGGGGTACCGGTACAGAGTCAGTGTGGAGGCTATATACAGGGGGTACCGGTACAGAGTCAATGTGGAGGCTATATACAGGGTATTACGGTACAGAGTCAATGTGGAGGCTATATACAGGGGGGTACCGGTACAGAGTCAATGTGGAGGCTATATACAGGGGGTACCGGTACAGAGTCAATGTGGAGGCTATATACAGGGGGTACCGGTACAGAGTCAATGTGGAGGCTATATACAGGGTATTACGGTACAGAGTCAATGTGGAGGCTATATACAGGGGGTACCGGTACAGAGTCAATGTGGAGGCTATATACAGGGGGTACCGGTACAGAGTCAATGTGGAGGCTATATACAGGGGGTACCGGTACAGAGTCAATGTGGAGGCTATATACAGGGGGTACCGGTACAGAGTCAATGTGGAGGCTATATACAGGGGGTACCGGTACAGAGTCAATGTGGAGGCTATATACAGGGGGTACCGGTACAGAGTCAATGTGGAGGCTATATACAGGGGGTACCGGTACAGAGTCAATGTGGAGGCTATATACAGGGGGTACCGGTACAGAGTCAATGTGGAGGCTATATACAGGGGGGCACCGGTACAGAGTCAATGTGGAGGCTATATACAGGGGGTACCGGTACAGAGTCAATGTGGAGGCTATATACAGGGGGTACCGGTACAGAGTCAATGTGGAGGCTATATACAGGGGTACCGGTACAGAGTCAATGTGGAGGCTATATACAGGGGGTACCGGTACAGAGTCAATGTGGAGGCTATATACAGGGGGGTACCGGTACAGAGTCAATGTGGAGGCTATATACAGGGGGTACCGGTACAGAGTCAATGTGGAGGCTATATACAGGGGGTACCGGTACAGAGTCAATGTGGAGGCTATATACAGGGGGGTACAGGTACAGAGTCAATGTGGAGGCTAATTACAGGGGTACCGGTACAGAGTCAATGTGGAGGCTATATACAGGGGGTACCGGTACAGAGTCAATGTGGAGGCTATATACAGGGGGCACCGGTACAGAGTCAATGTGGAGGCTAATTACAGGGGGTACCGGTACAGAGTCAATGTGGAGGCTAATTACAGGGGGTACCGGTACAGAGTCAATGTGGAGGCTAATTACAGGGGGTACCGGTACAGAGTCAATGTGGAGGCTATATACAGGGGGTACCGGTACAGAGTCAATGTGGAGGCTATATACAGGGGGGTACCGGTACAGAGTCAATGTGGAGGCTATATACAGGGGGTACCGGTACAGAGTCAATGTGGAGGCTAATTACAGGGGGTACCGGTGTCGAGGTAATTGAGGTAATATGTACGTATGTATGTCTCAGATACCTGGAGTGATCAGGGCTGGCAGACAGAAGGGCAGCTTCCTCCAGGATGGAAGAGGATTACAGACGAGGCTGATACCTACTACTGGCATATCCCTAGTGGAGCTACACAGTGGGAGAGGCCAGCGCCCAGAGACCCTCTCACCACCTCAGCCTTCCCAGCACCAGACCACCAGGTAAAACACCTAGAATTATAGATTTTATTTATTTATTATCCAAATAATAATTGGATCCCAGACGATGACATTTGATTAAATAAAAGCCACGTATTTTCTACAGTGAGATTAGCAGATGTTATTGGTCACATGGTCACATGGTTAGCAGATGTTATTGGTCACATGGTCACATGGTTAACAGATGTTATTGGTCACATGGTCACATGGTTAGCAGATGTTATTGGTCACATGGTCACATGGTTAACAGATGTTATTGGTCACATGGTCACATGGTTAACAGATGTTATTGGTCACATGGTTAACAGATGTTATTGGTCACATGGTCACATGGTTAGCAGATGTTATTGGTCACATGGTCACATGGTTAACAGATGTTATTGGTCACATGGTCACATGGTTAACAGATGTTATTGGTCACATGGTTAACAGATGTTATTGGTCACATGGTCACATGGTTAGCAGATGTTATTGGTCACATGGTCACATGGTTAACAGATGTTATTGGTCACATGGTTAACAGATGTTATTGGTCACATGGTCACATGGTTAACAGATGTTATTGGTCACATGGTCACATGGTCACATGGTTAGCAGATGTTATTGGTCACATGGTCACATGGTTAACAGATGTTATTGGTCACATGGTCACATGGTTAACAGATGTTATTGGTCACATGGTCACATGGTTAGCAGATGTTATTGGTCACATGGTCACATGGTTAACAGATGTTATTGATCACATGGTCACATGGTTAACAGATGTTATTGATCACATGGTCACATGGTTAACAGATGTTATTGGTCACATGGTTAACAGATGTTAATGGTCACATGGTTAGCAGATGTTATTGGTCACATGGTTAGCAGATGGTATTGGTCACATGGTTAGCAGATGTTATTGGTCATATGGTTAGCAGATGTTAATGGTCACATGGTTAACAGATGTTAATGGTCACATGGTTAGCAGGTGTTAATGCGAGTGTAGCTAATTGCTTGTGCTTCTAGTTCCGACCATGCAGTAATATCTAACAAGTAATCTACCAATTCCACAACAACTACCTTATACACACAAGTGTAAAGGAATGAATAAGAATATGTACATATAAATATATGGATGAGCGATGGCCGAACGGCATAGGCAAGATGCAGTAGATGGTATAGAATACAGTATAATACATATGAGATTAATAATGTAGGATATTTAAACATTAAATAAAGTGGCATTATATAAAGTGACTAGTGATACATTTATTACGTCCATTTATTACATGTATTAAAGTGGCCAGAGATTTGAGTCTGTAGGTTGGCGGCAGCCAGTCTGTGTTCAGTGATGGCTGTTTTAACAGTCTGATGTCTGTCTGTCTGTCTGTCTGTCTGTCTGTCTGTCTGTC
This sequence comes from Salmo salar, assembly GCF_905237065.1. Classification (NCBI taxonomy): domain Eukaryota; kingdom Metazoa; phylum Chordata; class Actinopteri; order Salmoniformes; family Salmonidae; genus Salmo; species Salmo salar. Next base: position 144,188 of record NW_025547345.1, read on the forward strand.
TGTCTGTCTGTCTGTCTGTCTGTCTGTCTGTCTGTCTGTCTGTCTGTCTGTCTGTCTGTCTGTCTGTCTGTCTGTCTGTCTGTGTCTGTGTGTGTGTGTGTATTGTGCTCCCAGGGTGAAGTGTGTATAGTAGTGTGTCCTGGGTGTGACAGCTCTGTGGAGCCCCTCCCACTCCGCTCCAAACTTCCTGGATTCATCAACAGCTGCTACTTTGTAAGTCCCGCCCTCCCTGTCACCCAATCACAACACTGGGGGGGAGGGGCTTTAATATTGATCAGCTTTAATATTGTAGATTTTGGCTTCTATCAATGTAATTATCTGCATAATTTCCAATCTCCCATATATTTTTTGGTAAATATATATATATATTATTTATTTGTTTTATTATATTTTCCTTCTTTATTATTGTCCCCTAACCCTCTCATCCTTCCCCTAATTGTAGTAAACTAATAGACAACAACTCTTAGGCTTTTACTTCCAGTTTATACAGACTATATACATTTCACAGACACAGTATATTTTATATTAGTTATTATATTATTTATAGTCCCGTCCTTCAGCTCTCCTCAACCCCTCCCATCTATCTCCTAACACCATCCAGTCCCATCCTTCAGCTCCATCCAGTCCCATCCTTCAGCTCCATCCAGTCCCATCCTTCAGCTCCATCCAGTCCCATCCTTCAGCTCCATCCAGTCCCATCCTTCAGCTCCATCCAGTCCCATCTATCTTCAGCTCCATCCAGTCCCATCCTTCAGCTCCATCCAGTCCCATCCTTCAGCTCCCCTCAACCCCTCCCATCTATCTCTGAACACCATCCAGTCCCATCCTTCAGCTATCCTCAACCCCTCCCATCTATCTCCTAACACCATCCAGTCCCATCCTTCAGCTCCGTCCAGTCCCATCTCTTCAGCTCCATCCAGTCCCATCCTTCAGCGCCTCCATCCAGTCCCATCCTTCAGCTCCACTCATCCCCTCCCATCATCTCCGAACACCATCCAGTCCCATCCTTCAGCTCCATCCAGTCCCATCCTTCAGCTACCCTCAACCCCTCCCATCTATCTCTGAACACCATCCAGTCCCATCCTTCAGCTCTGTCCAGTCCCATCCTTCAGCTCCATCCAGTCCCATCCTTCAGCTCCATCCAGTCCCATCCTTCAGCTCCATCCAGTCCCACCCCTTCAGCTCCATCCAGTCCCATCCTTCAGCTCCATCCAGTCCCATCCTTCAGCTACCCTCAACCCCTCCCATCTATCTCTGAACACCGTCCAGTCCCATCCTTCAGCTCCCCTCAACCCCTCCCATCAGACCACCCCTGTAACCCAGGTCGTCCCAGTGACTGGCAGACCACCCCTGTATCCCAGGTCGTCCCAGTGACTGGCAGACCACCCCTGTATCCCAGGTCGTCCCAGTGACTGGCAGACCACCCCTGTATCCCAGGTCGTCCCAGTGACTGGCAGACCACCCCTGTATCCCAGGTCGTCCCAGTGACTGGCAGACCACCCCCTGTATCCCAGGTCGTCCCAGTGACTGGCAGACCACCCCTGTATCCCAGTCGTCCCAGTGACTGGCAGACCACCCCTGTATCCCAGGTCGTCCCAGTGACTGGCAGACCACCCCCTGTATCCCAGGTCGTCCCAGTGACTGGCAGACCACCCCTGTATCCCAGGTCGTCCCAGTGACTGGCAGACCACCCCTGTATCCCAGGTCGTCCCAGTGACTGGCAGACCACCCCTGTATCCCAGGTCGTCCCAGTGACTGGCAGACCACACCTGTATCCCAGGTCGTCCCAGTGACTGGCAGACCACCCCTGTATCCCAGGTCGTCCCAGTGACTGGCAGACCACCCCCTGTATCCCAGGTCGTCCCAGTGACTGGCAGACCACCCCCTGTATCCCAGGTCGTCCCAGTGACTGGCAGACCACCCCCTGTATCCCAGGTCTGAGATGGACCCGTCCAAAGCAACAGCGCCACCTACAGGACAGAAGCGACCATCGTGTATCCCAGGTTGGGACCCGTCCTTTAAAGAGACAGGACGGCAGACCACCCCTGTATCCCAGGTCGTCCCAGTGACTGGCAGACCACCCCCTGTATCCCAGGTCGTCCCAGTGACTGGCAGACCACCCCTGTATCCCAGGGCCTCTGAGAGATTGGGACCCGTCCTTTATAAAAAGCAGACAGCGCCACCTACAGGACAGAAGCAGACCATCGTTGTATCCCAGGGCCTTTGAGAGATTGGGACCCGTCCTTTATAAAAAGCAGACAGGACAGAAGCAGACCACCCCTGTATCCCAGGGCCTCTGAGAGATTGGGACCCGTCCTTTATAAAGAGCAGACAGCGCCACCTACAGGACAGAAGCAGATCAACAGCCAAAATCCTTTCCATTATACTGGACACAGTTATTCAACAAATATATACAAACAATTACTGCATATCGTATTTTATTTCCACAATTAACTACGAAGGATGGGTACCTATAACGAGGAAATACATTTTTTTACGGCAAGCAAACAATTATTGTGATTCATCCTATACTGTCCCTAATATCATTACCCCTTAGCAACAGATGTGTGGTACACACACACACGCACGCACGCGCGCACGCACGCACGCACACGCACACGCACTCTCTCTCTCCACCCTTCACCACAGGCTCAGATGTTCAACAGTTGTTCCTGCACTGAGCTCAACCCTGACAATTGTTTGTGATTGTTTCATCTATACTGTGTGCCTAGTAAATCTCTTCTCTCTCTCTCTCTCTCTCTCTCTGTCTCTCTCTCTCTCTCTCTCTCTCTCTCTCTCTCTCTCTCTCTCTCTCTCTCTCTCTCTCTCTCTCTCTCTCTCTCTCTCTCTCTCTCTCTCTCTCTCTCTCTCTGTCTCTCTCTCTCTCTCTCTCTCTCTCTGTCTCTCTCTCTCTCTCTCTGTCTCTCTCTCTCTCTCTCTCTCTCTCTCTCTCTCTCTCTCTCTCTCTCTCTCTCTCTCTCTCTCTCTCTCTCTCTCTCTCTCTGTCTCTCTCTCTCTCTCTCTGTCTCTCTCTCTCTCTCTCTCTCTCTCTCTCTCTCTCTCTCTCTCTCTCTCTCTCTCTCTCTCTCTCTGTCTCTGTCTCTCTCTCTCTCTCTCTCTCTCTCTCTCTCTCTGTCTCTCTCTCTCTCTCTCTCTCTCTGTCTCTCTAGCCTCGCTCATCCTCTCTACATGAAGAAGATGTCAAGGTATCTACTTTCACTACATCCCTCTATCTCTTCCTGACCATGTGACCTAATGTTGTCATGTTCCCTTCCTGACCATGTGACCTAATGTTGTCATGTTCCCTTCCTGACCATGTGACCCAGACTAATGTTGTCATGTTCCCTTCCTGACCATGTGACCTAATGTTGTCATGTTCCCTTCCTGATCATGTGACCTAATGTTGTCATGTTCCCTTCCTGACCATGTGACCCAGACTAATGTTGTCATGTTCCCTTCCTGACCATGTGACCTAATGTTGTCATGTTCCCTTCCTGACCATGTGACCTAATGTTGTCATGTTTGTGGGTTATTCTGCATGGATGTGTGTTTGGGTGGGTTATTCTACATGGATGTGTGTTTGGGTGGGTTATTCCACATGGATGTGTGTTTGGGTGGGTTATTCCGGATGGATGTGTGTTTGGGTGGGTTATTCCACATGGATGTGTGTTTGGGTGGGTTATTCCACATGGATGTGTGTTTGGGTGTGTTATTCCACATGGATGTGTGTTTGGGTGGGTTATTCTACATGGATGTGTGTTTGGGTGGGTTATTCTACATGGATGTGTGTTTGGGTGTGTTATTCCACATGGATGTGTGTTTGGGTGGGTTATTCTACATGGATGTGTGTTTGGGTGGGTTATTCCACATGGATGTGTGTTTGGGTGTGTTATTCCACATGGATGTGTGTTTGGGTGGGTTATTCCACATGGATGTGTGTTTGGGTGGGTTATTCTACATGGATGTGTGTTTGGGTGGGTTATTCTACATGGATGTGTGTTTGGGTGGGTTATTCCACATGGATGTGTGTTTGGGTGTGTTATTCCGGATGGATGTGTGTTTGGGTGTGTTATTCCACATGGATGTGTGTTTGGGTGGGTTATTCCGGATGGATGTGTGTTTGGGTGGGTTATTCTGGATGGATGTGTGTTTGGGTGGGTTATTCTACATGGATGTGTGTTTGGGTGTGTTATTCCACATGGATGTGTGTTTGGGTGGGTTATTCCACATGGATGTGTGTTTGGGTGGGTTATTCTGCATGGATGTGTGTTTGGGTGGGTTATTCCACATGGATGTGTGTTTGGGTGGGTTATTCCACATGGATGTGTGTTTGGGTGGGTTATTCTACATGGATGTGTGTTTGGGTGGGTTATTCTGCATGGATGTGTGTTTGGGTGGGTTATTCTACATGGATGTGTGTTTGGGTTATTCTGGATGGATGTGTGTTTGGGTGGGTTATTCTGCATGGATGTGTGTTTGGGTGGGTTATTCCACATGGATGTGTGTTTGGGTGGGTTATTCTGGATGGATGTGTGTTTGGGTGGGTTATTCTGCATGGATGTGTGTTTGGGTGGGTTATTCCGCATGGATGTGTGTTTGGGTGGGTTATTCTGCATGGATGTGTGTTTGGGTGGGTTATTCCACATGGATGTGTGTTTGGGTGGGTTATTCTGCATGGATGTGGGTTTGGGTGGGTTATTCTACATGGATGTGTGTTTGGGTGGGTTATTCCACATGGATGTGGGTTTGGGTGGGTTATTCTGCATGGATGTGGGTTTGGGTGGGTTATTCTACATGGATGTGTGTTTGGGTGGGTTATTCCACATGGATGTGGGTTTGGGTGGGTTATTCTGCATGGATGTGGGTTTGGGTGGGTTATTCTACATGGATGTGTGTTTGGGTGGGTTATTCTACATGGATGTGTGTTTGGGTGGGTTATTCTACATGGATGTGTGTTTGGGTGGGTTATTCTACATGGATGTGGGTTTGGGTGGGTTATTCTACATGGATGTGTGTTTGGGTGGGTTATTCCACATGGATGTGTGTTTGGGTGGGTTATTCTACATGGATGTGGGTTTGGGTGGGTTATTCTACATGGATGTGGGTTTGGGTGGGTTATTCTACATGGATGTGTGTTTGGGTGGGTTATTCCACATGGATGTGTGTTTGGGTGGGTTATTCCGGATGGATGTGTGTTTGGGTGGGTTATTCTACATGGATGTGTGTTTGGGTGGGTTATTCTACATGGATGTGGGTTTGGGTGGGTTATTCTACATGGATGTTATTCTACATAGATGTGTATTTCTGTGTTTTTCTGTGTACTTTCGCATTGTCTAGGTGTGTAGTGACCTAACAGACTTGTCCAGTCTCTCTCTCTCTCTCTTCTCAACCCTGTGTGTGTGTGTGTGTGTGTGTGTGTGTGTGTGTGTGTGTGTGTGTGTGTGTGTGTGTGTGTGTGTGTGTGTGTGTGTGTGTGTGTGTGTGTGTGTGTGTGTGTGTGTGTGTCTGTGTGTGTGTGTAGAAGCAGCTGTGGGGTGATGTTGGAGCTGTGAGAAGGGGAAAGATTGATAGTGAGGTTTGGAAGGTAAGTATCTGGGTTCAGGGTTCTATCTGTCTGGGTTGAGGGTTCTATCTGTCTGTGTTGAGGGTTCTATCTGTCTGGGTTCATGGTTCTATCTGTCTGGGTTGAGGGTTCTATCTGTCTGGGTTCATGGTTCTATCTGTCTGGGTTCAGGGTTCTATCTGTCTGTGTTGAGGGTTCTATCTGTCTGGGTTCAGGGTTCTATCTGTCTGGGTTCAGGGTTCTATCTGTC